>NC_141136.1:76072187-76372187 GCF_053477565.2 Lygodium microphyllum | reverse complement strand
AATATGAGATCGCCTAATCAATGATCTCTAATTGAAACTCATCGAAGCGTTGTACCTATTCTATAGTCAATCGATGTCTTTGTCTAATTGGCAACTTACATTGAGAGTAAGGACACGGGACATGCTGATTAAGATACACCTCGTGATCTTGAACAGCATGATCTTCATGGTTTTCCATTTGGTCTAATGTATGTCGGAGTGTTTCCCATCTCGTGGTATTGCACCAAACCTCACCGGACCTCGCCACTACTACTACTAGTACTACAAATAAGAAAAGAGGAAGTTAAAGAACAAGATCTTACCCTCTCTTCATTTTTTATCCATTCATTCTCTTCTCTCCCTCCCTCTCTTTCTCTTTCTCTCTTTCTTTATTATGTTGTATGTTTATTCTCTCTCTCTCTCTGGTTCCTTCTTTCTTTTTCTCTCTTCCTCTCCCTCTCTCATTTCCTTTAACAAAACATCTCTCTCTCTCTCTCTCTCTCTCTCTATACTACTACTACTACTACTATAAACAAGAAAAGAAGAAACAACAACAATAACAACAATGACAACAACAACCACTACCACTACCACTACCACTACCACTACCACTACCACTACCACTACCACTACCACTACCACTACCACTACCACTACCACTACCACTACCACTACCACTACCACTACCACTACCACGACCACGACCACAACCACGACAACAACAACTGATGGGACCTCAAATGGGCCGGCACTAGCCAGATCTCATGCTCATAATAGACAAACACACCCTCATGGCCTCGCAGGCCAGGAGCGTCTATCAACTGCTAAAGGATGAACTGTCCTAAAGCCTAATCTATGTGTTTATAGTTTTGTAGTCCAACGTTTTCCTTTCTATAAACTCCACAGAGGGAGAACCCATACACACTGACAATAAATGTCACGATAATCACATACATGGGAGGCAACCTCTCGGTGGAATCACCGCGGTCTCACTGCAGCTCTCCTACATCGCAGGAATTAGCCCCTTGATGCGCTGCTCAACATATAGAACAAACGAACAAATTCCACTCTTTCATTTTGAGAGTATTCTAGGAGATACCATGTGTCCTTACCAAATGATTCCCCAAGAAACGAACAACTATCCTACGGCTTAGGTTACCTTTCCACACTCAAGCGTGGATCATCATAATCGAAAACAGGTATTATGCATCCAGTCCTTTGTATTCTGATACAATGGTTGACATGCACATGCAAAAGTGGATGATCCTAAAGTACTCAAACATAATTTTCAATCAGAAACGTGTTGTGCACAACCAGGCTTTCCAATGCTCATTCACTAACTCGTTGTGGCGATGTAAGGATAGCATCGAGACAATACCCGTGCTACTATCCTCTTAATTAAAATACAACGAACTCTATGTCATGATATGCATCAGCAAATCAGCAATAATCAGCATGCAAATCGCACCATTCAAACATCCCAACCCCCTACGTTTAGGTATTGCTTTTGTTGCACAGGTGTAGAGGTTCATTTTGTCATGTTTTGATGTATAAAAAGCAATAAATCACCAACTTTGACAAGGAGATAGGGAAGACTGAGGCTAAACCTCATGCTTTACCACTACCATACATCCACAAACAATCATTATATTTTTCCTTATTTTTGTGAAGTGTATTTCTTTTTTTTTTCTTATTTTACTTATTTTCTTGATTTATTTGGCAATAAAATATGCTATTTTCTGATTTTTCTTGTTCCAATCACTTCGCTATACTAACATTCAATTTATCTTCCATTTTTCCCCCATAGGAACACATTTCACCCACCCGAAACGACAAAACTATCATTTTACCGCTTAAAAACTGCATTTCGGGTTTTATGGGAATTAAATAGCGCATGTAAATCATTGCAAAGTCAAAAATTTTTTATAAATAGCAATTAATCATGCTACAACCAACACTCAAACAAATTTTCATCCAATAAGAACATCATTACCATCATAAACTATCAAAAAGTCTTCATTTTCTTCATAAAAATGGTCATAGCATGTCTTACGAAACCCGAGACGCATTAAATGACTGCATGACCAGCGAACGGAGCCTCCATTGCTCTCAATCCAATGCTGCACATCAATCTTCAACATCTCCATCAATCTCCATCACCGTTTCCTTCAATCTCCCTCCCGATTTCTCCTTCAAGATAGTGCACATGAACAGCCCATAGAGAGGAGAGAGAGGGAGGAGAGAGAAAGACTAGATTCTGATCTCTTCATTCAGTCAGCCATATCTCATGCGAAGACTGGTGATATGATCAGGGAAGAGGGAGAAGTTGGCGGCCAATATCTATTCCATGGGTTCTTTGCAGCCCAAAATTCGATTTGGGGGGGGGGGGGGGGGGAAGGTTTAAAGTCCCAAAGGCCACCCCCCTTTGGCCTAAGTTTTGTCCATCTTTTCAAATCTTGGCCAATTTTTGGCCTCTTCCGCATCTGGGCTCCGTTTTGGTCTCCGAAAAATCCTGCGCGTCCATCTCGGCATCCTGCACTGGCAGCTCCCAGCATCCCGCACGGCAGTTGGAAAAATTATCAAAAATCCACAAGTGTCGCTCAGGCGCCCAGCTGCCGCCTTCGATGTTGAAGGTTTTTTCCCTAGATTTCGGATTTTTTAGCAAATTTTAGGCACATTCCAGGCTCAAAACTCCGCTCTCATTGGTGACCATGGGATAGGACGACTCAGCCCGTCGCATCCTACAACAGATCTGCACAAAACAACCAAAGGAAGCATCAAGCTGATACAAAACAGGTACATATTAAAACACAGTACAATGCTCACCCTACCCCTAACAAAACCAAGGCATGAAATCCACAAGGAGTAGGCCTAGTATAATTTGATTGAAGGTTTGAAGGTAGTCACTAACCGACTGCTCCAACATGGCCAAACTAAAAAGAACTATCAAAGAGGTCGCCCTAAGTGGTGGTTTGAACTACCTACCTAACTAAGGACAACACACCCAAGAGCTCCTACTAGGCGAGGACTCCTATAGCCTGATCAAGAAGTATTTTCTTTTAGTGCATTTCTTTTTTTATGTTTTTATTTTTTAATACTCGGGCATGTAAAAAGGAGGGAGCTGAGCTTAGTGACCCAAGGAGAACAGGGCATTGGCCTCGGGTCCTGTCTCGGTAC
This sequence comes from Lygodium microphyllum, assembly GCF_053477565.2. Lineage (NCBI taxonomy): Eukaryota > Viridiplantae > Streptophyta > Polypodiopsida > Schizaeales > Lygodiaceae > Lygodium > Lygodium microphyllum. Next base: position 76,369,031 of record NC_141136.1, on the reverse strand, counting down.
CCAAGAACCTACCAAGCCCTCGCAAGGCGACACTGAATCCTTTTCTGACGCTCACTTTTATTTTCGCTCCAACCTTCCTTACTTTCTTCTTTTCCAACAAGACGCCACCCCTAGGAAGACAAGGCATCGGCCCTGGGTCCGACTCGTCCCCAGGAACCTATCAAGCCTTCGCAAGGCGATGAGCAACTGCTTATAGATTTTCCTTTCTTTTCTTTTCTATTTGTATAGGGCTTAGAACCCCTTTTTACACACCTTTGTATATATTTATTTTCTTTGAGATATTCGGGATTTCTCCCTCTCTATCATCATCATTTTTCCTTCGGCAGGCTTCTCTAACTGCCTCATAACTAACAAGAACTCCTAGAACGGCTGCCTAGCAGGCTAGCAAAATAGGGTCACTAGGACTACTTTCTAAAACAGGTCTTCCGATGCCTAGCAATGTCTTTATGGGAAGCAATGACTACTCATACCTCCCTCAGACATACCTAACCCAAACCTGGGACTTCATGCCTTGGATGTTGGTCCCCAACAAGAAAAGAAAATCCCCTACAAGTACGCAGACACATATAGCATAAAAGCATGTTACTTGTAAAGGAGAGATATCACCTGGATAGGGCCATGAGAAGTCTCCGTACGACATAGGCTCCTTCCAAGCTCTTCTTTGGACTTGTCTAGCATAGGACTAAAACAAGAAACCATTAACCCCACTCGTACTAAACAGATGACTAGCCCTCTTGGCCTAATGAAATATACATTTCACTACAAAAAATTGATCGGCCCTCTTGGCCTAATGAAATAAAACACTAAAACCTCGTAAAACTGGCCCTCTTGGCCTAATGAAATAAAATATTTAAAACCTCGCAAAACTTGCCCTCTTGGCCTAACAAGATAAAACAGAATAGCACCTACACATCCCTCCCTGAAATAGTACAGATATACAATAACATGCTCCTTTCCAAGAAGAAAAAATAGGGCTTGTAGCCCTAAGCTAAATGCATAAGATTATGACCCATCCCTCCTGCATATATATCAAGAGGCGTACGCATAACATGTTGTCTAATTAACCTATGGGTCCAGGATAACAATGATAGATGGGTCTCGGCTACTCTTTGCATCACCCATATCAACCATCGCCTGCCATATATTGCATGCTCTGATAACATTCCCCACAAGAGACCGGGTCCTGTCTCATTATTGATAGCAATATCCAAACTAGGACCACAGTTGAAGAAAATGTATTCTTCATAAGCAAGGTTTGCCAATGAATCCGCAAACTGATTCCAGTAACGTGGAATTAACTGAAGAGACTCTCTCAAGCTCCTCAAGTAGGGTCATGGTAGTTCGATGATACATACAAAGGATGGGATTCCGCACTGCGTATGTCCCATCTAGCTGATTCAAGATCAACTGGGAATCCCCTTTTACTAACAACCACCGAATACCACCTTGCTTGGCAATATACAGTCCCATAATCAAGGCTTTATACCCCGCTATGTTGTTAGTGAATCCTACCTCGAGATAAGCAGCTAACTTCATCGTAACTCTACGTTGGGGATCTCAGATTACTACTCCAACACTCCCTTTTTTATTAGGGCCCGTGGATGCTCCGTCAAAATATAATGTGTATGTCCACAATGGGTTTACACAACCTGCCATCACGAACTCCTCTCTTCGTAATTATGATAGTCAAAATTTAGCATGTTTAGAGGATGAACTGACGGCTCCATCCCATCTTCTTCATTAAACTCAACAAGTATACTTGTCAACATTCGTAAGCAGTGATGGCAGAAGACTTTGATCTCCCACACAAAGGTTACGTCCTCTTGCTCAATCACTTTGTATCCTTTGCTCCACCAAATAAGTTTCCCCTGATGGTATCTCTGCTCCAAATATGGGTGCTTCAAATAAGGAATTAACCGCCCATCAACCAGCTTTAAGCTCTTTTACAGGTCTCAAATCAGCCCTAGCATGGACCTACAATGCATTTCTTTGTGTTAGCATACTTAGAAATAATAAGGTTTAATATTATTAAGATTAACCTTATTTTTAAACTCTACTCCCTATAGATCAGCTAGTAGAGCCGTAGAACTATTTTTTCATATCCTGACAATCTTGTAGGGGCCATCCCATCTAGGTTCTAGCTTCCCTAGAAACAACTCCCTACGTGCATCGTAGTACAAAACTAATTGCCCTTTTTTAAAGGTATACTTCTTTGCTTTAATGTCATACAACTGCTTCATCCGACGTTTAGCTACCTCCTGGTCTAATAAGCTCTGCAATTTCAGCTCATCCAAGTGAGCTATGGTTGTGAAACGTTCAAAGAGTGCATCTTCGTCTCCCAAAGAGTGGTTAATTGCAAACCGTATGGTTGGCAACTCGATTTCGAGGGGTAACACACACTCTTCCCCATAAACTAATTTAAATGGATTATGGCCAGAAGCTCGCTTGAACGTTGTATTGTACGCCCATATACTGCCACATACAACTTCCTGTCCCAATCTTGTTTCTTCTAAGAGACTATTTTATACAAGATACCCACAAGCTACTTATTAGTACTTTCGACTTGCCCATTGGCTTGCGGATTATAGGGGGTTATTTTGTTATGCTTGATTTGCCAAGCTTCAGTCAGACTTTTGATCAATTTATTCAAAAAGTGGGTTCCACGCTCTAAAAGGAAACTTGAGTCTCTTTTGCATTGTCCTGCCTCGTCGCCCGCACTTCTGACCATTTGTAAAATAATCAGTTGCTACTATAATGTATATCTTCTGAGTAGTAGACGACGGGGTGATAGAACCCATAAAGTCAATGCCCCACTTCTCAAATGGAAGGATAGCCATGATAGGCATTGGTAGGCGTTTCCTATTCTCTCTACTGTCATGTCTTTGACAGGTATCACATCTCTTAATGTACTCAAAGGAATCTTGGAAGATGGACGGCCATCAATATCCAGCTCTTAAAGCTTTATGTGGCGTCAACCGTCCAGCGAAGTGCCCTCCACACGCAGAGTCATGGCACTCTTCCAAGATGAAAGGAACCTCATCAGGCATCACACATCGGCGGTAGATATCATCAACAATCTACCGATATAGATCAAGGAAAACTTCAAAGTCTGTTGTCTAATTTTCCTCTTTTCAAATTTTGATAAACCAGCTCCAGTCTCTCCTGTTGATAGGTAATGTGTGATGGCAGCATACCAAGATGGGATAGAAGTTATATCAATTTTAAACATTTCTTCAATATCACTTCCTTCAGCCAAAGTCTCTTTCCGCTCCCCGAAATCCACAAGGCATTCCACAATCCCTTGCAACCTCGGTGGCTTACTCTTAATCTCATAATCGAACTCTTGCAAAGTGATTAACCACTTTGCTAGACGATCAGGTGGTTGTAGCTTGTTCATAAGCAATCTAAGCCCTTCTGCCTTCGTATAGAAAACTACCTTCTCATAGAGAATGTAGTGCCTGAATTTTTTAGTCGCAAAGACCATCGCAAGACACAACTTCTCCATGTAGGTGTAGTTAATTTCTGATATGCCCAATTTTCAACTAGCAAAAGCTATCGGATGATACCACTTTTCCTCCCAGATTTGGACTAAACAACAGCTGATACTATGCATGGTGGCTGCTGAAAATATGCAAAATACCTCGCCTCTTTTAGGTGCTTTTAAAATTGGTGCTTTTACTAGCTCCTATTTCACATCCTCGAAAGCTACCTTACAAGGGTCGCTCCATACAAATAGACAGCTAAAGGATAATAAGTTCATTAATGGCAATGTCCTTTCTGCCAAGGCATTTATAAACCTCCGATAGTACCCTACCGATGACAAAAAGTTGTGTACCTCTTTCGGAGTGCGCAGTGGACTCATAGCGATTATAACCTTGATCTTTTCAGGATCAGTTGGCGATCCCTACTGAACTAACCACATGGCCTAGCAATAGCCCATAAGGCACTCCAAAGACACACTTCCGTGGGTTAAGAGCGATACAAATTTGTCTGTAGTGCTCAAAGCACTTTCTTAAGATAATCAACATCCTTTCCCTTACAGTGGCTGCTCCCAGGTTATCGATAAATACTTTCAACTCATCTGGGGAGATGTCACCAAAGGTCTTATCTGCTGTTCGTTGCCATGATCCAGGTGCATTGCACAAACCAAAGGCCATCACATGGTACACAAAAGTACCAAAGACAGTAATGAAAGTTGTTTTCAACTTGTCCTCTTCTGCAATTGCCATCTAGTTGTAACCCACAAAGCAATCCATAAACGAATATATTTCCCTACCCGCTAATTGATCCAAAATCTGATCAATAAATGGCAACGGGTAGTAATCCTTAACTGTTTGCTTATTCAGCTCTCTAAAATCTACACATAGTCGGATCTGGTTGTTTTTCTTCTTCCTGATGACAACTGGTGAACACCATTGTGTGTGCTGTACAGGGAAGGTTAAACCAGCTTTCCATAACTTCTGTAACTTCTCAAACAGCCCGTCCCTCAATTCAAAAGGCATACGCCTTACCTTCTGATGCACAGGACGACTGCCTTCTTTTACAGGAATAGTATGAACAGCCAGGGTGGGAGGAATACCTCTCAGCTCATCATAACTCCAAGTAAAGATGTCGCGGAATTCTTGAATCAAGGACACATAGTCCTCCCTTTCTGCTAAACTAAGCATGGAACCTAATTTAATTGGCCGCGAATCATTCGGCGTGCCAAGGTCCAACTCAATCACATCCGCGTCTCTTATCTTATCTTGCGGCTCTATCGGCTCATTTAGAGTTATCTGATAAATATCCTCTGTAGTGGACCCCTCTTTAGATTCATCACTGGATGATGTCTCACTACCAGATGGATCATCTATTGTCTCTAATTCAGTAGAGGACAAAGGAGCTCTCTCACTTTGAGGAGACTCAGGGTAAGCATCGACTATTACTCGATTAGCACCTCTACCTAGAACCACTCGACCGGCGGGTATATCGACTTGATAGTCTGTTCATAAGATCCAAGGCCTACCTAGCAAGACTCGATAGCTAGGACATCTTGCAAATCTTATCACCCTAAAGTCCAAGAAGCATTCTACACTTGCAACTGTAACATGGACTTTAGTAACGCAACCTTCTGGTTGCCTTAGACTATAATCAGTCATTCTAAGAAGGGTGGAGCTATCTTTTTGGATACCTAGACCCAACCTCTCCATCAACTATGAACTCATGATATTGACGGAGGACCCAGTGTCTACGATAGCATGCTCCACCAATATTCCATCCACGTATGTTGAAACCCCAGGGCAATTCTTTTCAGCATGATCAAACCAATATTCCCCTACTCGTGCTATGCCCAAAGGTTCTACAATATACCCAATACGCAGGATCTTCTTGAATTCATTGCGTACTCCTGGAGATAATTTAATCAACTGTAAGAGGTTTACATTTGGTTTGACTTCGCATAGAGAACTTACTAGATCAAAATCATGATAGGTAGCCAAAGCTCTCTTTTCTCGCCAAACCATCCTTTCTTTTGGTCTCGGGACCAGCTTTGGTGCTTCTCTTTTAGCTCTTGCCTTCTTTCTTGGCACTTCCTCATCCTTCTTAGGATCGACTTTTTTGTCAACAGGCCTTAGAGGTCCACCTTCCACGCCAGGATTCAGGACTTACATCCCCTTATCCCCTTACTTAGGGTTTCCCTCGACCGGTTTTGCATTATCTTTGTCAACCTCTCTAGCCTTTTGGCCTCTTGTCACGGCTCGTAGGTTAGAGGTTTCAGCACCATTAACGCGTATAGCCTCGATAAGGCTGACTCCATTGCCTTGTGGCAACTCCTCTATAGTGGTCTTTCCCCTTTGCAGTATTTGTCTTGGTCCATCATTTTGCTGGAGGTTATTACCTTGCGCTCTATGATTAACTGGACTTGGCTGTTTAGTCCCTTGTTGGAGGGAACTAATCTTACTCCAACAGGTAGCGGCTAAGTGGCTCGACTTCCCACAAATATCACATTTAACATTTGGACAGTTTCTAGGGAAATGTTATCCGCCACACCACTTATAGCTAAATCTTGAGGGACCACCCTCTTCAGGGCGTCGACTCCCTATCAGATTCTGCTACTTCTTCAGGAAATTGACGTCAACAGCTATTTGCTGATATTGTTCAGAAATCATGTCGATGTAGTACTTCATCATATCCTTAACTTCGCCAAGGACATTAGAGGCACTCGACTCATAGCCTTGATCATCTATCCGTCGTTCCATTGGCCTAACAATTTGATTGGGCATTGGTTGTTGACTCACAGGAACAACATTAGGGTTCGAAGCTTGGCCTCCAACATTTGGTGGAGCCAACTGACTAGCCATAGGCATAGTCACATTGGGAGGAGCTGGTAGCAAAGGTACATTTTGAACCATCCTTCCTCTCCCATTAGGGTTATTCATAGGCATCCCTTGACTGCCATTTGTCAATGGTAAATTGCCTCCAAGTACTAGACCCGCATTAAGATTTATTCGAGAGGAGTAGGCCGTTTGTAATCGTGAGACTACTCCTTCCGTCCGCATGATGGCGGTGTCTATATCAGCCAAAGCCACACTGCTCAGTTGTACATGAATATTAAAATCCAATCCATGCAAGAAGTATTGCAATTGGGCAACCGGCGGAATAGGAATATAAGTTTGTAACTTATGAAACACTTAAGCTTCTTGGCATAGGCTTTCACATTCTCATGGGGGTCTTGGCATGTTACATTCAAAACACGCAACCAATATTGGCCACCTCTTTTAGGGGCATATTCTCCTCGAAAAGCTGCATAAAATTGGTCGATTGTGGTTATGGTTCCAGTCTCTATGCTATGATACCATACTGCAGCCCTTCCTTTTAACATCATGTTAAAGAATATCATAAGATGTCCCTCATCTTGAATGCGGTAATTAAACATTAATCTTTGGAATTCACAAATGTGAAACTCCGCATCTTCTTCGGCTAACCCATTAAAAATGGGCAAAGGCACTCCTAAAGCAGGCAGATTCGGCATCCCTGCAGGAATTGCAATGGGTTGTGCCATGACGACAATTGGATTAACAATAGGAGTTTGGATTGATGGAATCACACCCCCACTTGAAGTGGGTTGACTTGGTGGAAGAGAGGAAGAACTTGCGCTTCCTTCTACACCTAAAGGACTATGTGCAGCAGTTGGGTTACTAAGACCACTGCCTCTTATGCATATCGGGCTACTCCTTTGAGGAGAATAGCGACTTACAATCTCCAACCGCCGTCTAGCCCTCTTAGCACGTTCTGTTTTTTGTATTTCGGCTTGACGGTCCTTGTCAGAGAACATAAACCAACTTTTTGGTCCCTAGAAACCCTAGATTTGAGAACCACCACTTGTTGGCAGCTCCCAGCAGACGCACCACTGATGGGAACTCAAATGGGCCAGCACTAGCTATGGCACTAGCTGAACCTCATGCTCATAACAGACAAACACACCCTCATGGCCTTGCAGGCCAGGAGCGTCTATTAGTTGCTAAAGGACGAACTGTCCTAAATCCTAATCTATGCGTTTATAGTTTTGTAGTCCAACGTTTCCCTTTCTATAAACTCCACAGACGGAGAACCCATACACACTGACAATAAAAGCCACGATAATCACATACATGGGAGGCAACCTCTCAGTGGAATCACTGCGGCCTTACTGCAACTCTCCTACATCGCAGGGATTAGCCCCTTGATGCACTGCTCAACATATAGAACAAATGAACAAATTCCACTCTTTCATTTTGAGAGTATTCCAGGAGATATCATGTGTCCTTACCAAATGATTCCCCAAGAAATGAACAACTATCCTACGGCTTAGGTTACCTTTCCACACTTAAGCGTGGGTCATCATAATCGAAAACAGGTGCTATGCATCCAGTCCTTGTATTCTGATACCATGGTTGGCATACACATGCAAAAGTAGATGATCCTAAAGTTCTCAAACATAATTTTCAATCAGAAACGTGTTGTGTACAACTAGGCTTTTCAATGCTCATTCACTAACTCGTTGTGACGATGTAAGGATAGCACCAAGACAACACCCATGCTACTATCCTCTTAATTAAAATACAACGAAATCTATGTCATGATATGCATCACCAAATCAACAATAATCAGCACGTAAATTGCACCATTCAAACATCCTAACCCCCTACGTTTAGGTATTGCTTTCGTTGGATAGGTGTAGAGGTTCATTTTGTCATGTTTTGATGTATAAAAAGCAATAAATCACCAACTTTGACAAGGAGATAGGGCAAACTGAGGCTAAACCTCATGCTTTGCCACTACCATATATCCACAAACAATCATTATATTTTTTCTTATTTTTGTGAAGTGTATTTCTATTTTTTTCCTTATTTTATATATTTTTTATTTATTTGGTAATAAAATATGTTATTTTTTATTTTTCTTATTCCAATCACTTTAGCATACTAATGTTCAATTTATCTTCCATTTCCCCCCCATAGGAACACATTTCACCCACCCGAAACGACAAAACTATCATTTTACCGCTTAAAAACCACATTTCGAGTTTTATGGGAATTAAATAGAGCATGTAAATCATTGCAAAGTCAAATTTTTTTTATAAACAGCAATTAATCATGCCACAACTAGCACTCAAACAAATTTTCATCCAATAAGAACATCATTATCATCATAAACTATTAAAAAGCCTTCATTTTCTTCATAAAAATTGTCATACCGTATTTTACGAAACCCGAGACGCATTAAATGACTGCATGACCAGCTGACAGAGCCTCCATTGCTCTCAATCCAATGCTACACATCAATCTTCAGTATCTCCATCAATCTCCATCACCGTTTCCTTCAATCTCCCTCCCGATTCCTCCTTCAAGATAGTGCACATGAACAGCCCATAGAGAGGAGAAAGAGGGAGGAGAGAGAAATACTAGATTCTAATCTCTTTATTCAATCAGCCATATCTCGCACAAAAGGTCGGCAATATGATCAGGGAAGAGGGAGAAGTTGGTGGCCAATGTCTGTTCCATGAGTTCTTTGCAGCCCAAAATTTGATTTGTGGAGGGGGGGAGAAGGGGGGGGGGGGGGGGGGGGGGGGTGTTAAAGTCCCAAAGGGCACCCCCCTTTGGCCTAAGTTTTGTCCACCTTTTCAAATCTTGGCCAATTTTTGGCCTCTTCCGCATCCGGGTTCTATTTCAGTCTCCGAAAAATCCTACGCGTCCCTCTTGGCATCCCCCACTGACTGGCAGCTCCCGACATCCTGCATGGCAATCAAAAAAATTATCAAAAATCCACAAGTGTCGCTCGGGCGCCTTTTAAAAGCCGTCTTTCACTTGGTGCTTAAAATCATCCTAGCTGCAGCCGCCGCCTTCGATGTTGAAGGTTTTTTCCCTAGATTCTGGATTTTTTGGCAAATTTTAGGCACATTCCGAGCTCAAAACTCCGCTCTCAACAACAAACAAGAAAAGAAGAAATTAAATAACTACTACTACAAAAAAAAATAAGAAAAGAATAAATTAAACAACTACTACTATTACTACTACTACTACTACTACAAAAAAGAATAAAATTAAAAAACTACTACTAGTACTACCACCACCACTACTACTACCACTACAAACAAGAAAAGAAGGAATTAAAGAACTACTACTACTACTACAAACAAGAAAAGAAGAAATTAGAGAACATGATCTTACCATATATTTGTTTTAAATCCATTCATTCTTCTCTCTCCCTCCCTTCCTCTCTCTTTCTCTATTATGTTTAATGTTTTTTCCCTCTCTCTCTCGTTCCTTCTTTCTTTTTCTCTCTTCCTCTCCCTCTCTCATTTCTTTTCTTTCTTTCTCAGTACACATCACTTTTAACAAAAACAAGCAAAAGAAAAGGAAAAAAAACAAAAACAAAGCAAGAGGGAACAATGCACTCACCGCAAAGGCCCGAGGATGGATTCGGTGGCTCCTCTTCATGACGATGGCTCCTCTTCACCCTCCGTACACTCCCTCCTCTTCTTTGCAAATAGCGGTGGCACTGGCCAGCAGCTCTCCTTCTCCCTTTTTCTCTCTTTCTCTCCCTCTCCCTCTCAAACGCAAGATGCAGTTCACTCTCCCTTTCACTCCCTCTTTCGTTTGTTCGTGCAAAATGCCACGCTCGGGTTTCGGCCTGCTTTTTTTCACATGAGTACTATCACTATTTGCGTCGCAAATAGTGATGCCGCTAAATTGTATTAGAAATGTCCGTCACTATATCCTGTATCCTTGTAGTATGTGTGACACAACTCCAACCTTTTAGAGCTTTGATGTAAAGAGAATTTGCAACACATTTAATAGTTTCCTTTGAAGGCTATTGTAAATACTTGGTCTTTAAAGTAGCCTTTAAGCTTCTTTGAACAAGGCTAGATTATTTGGGATAACCCCTAGTCACATCCTTTTTATGATATAAATATTTATATCGATACAAATCACATTATTTAGAAAAGATTATTTCTTTTATTTGGAAACTTATGTGGTCTCTTTCAAGAGATCATTGCTTACAATCTAGTATACAAGATTGATTTCTAAATTAAATACCTACTTTAAACCTAAGAGATGCTTCAAAGTAGACATAAATTTGTATACAATTTAAACTAGGTGTTGGTATCTAATAGAAGAATTTTTGCATCGTAAGAAACTAAGCGTTTCGTGCCTAGATTCTCCTCGTGCTTCAATAGGAGAATGCCTAGAGTTGTGCATTGGTTTGTAGTAAGAATTTGGGCACTTTACATTTTAAGGTACACTTCATGTAGTAAGAGTGCACGGGCACGCACTCACGTGCACATGCGCACGCACGCACACACACGCACACACACACACACTCTCTCTCTCACTCACTCACTCACTCACTCACTCAATCTCTTAGTCTCTCTCTCTCTCTCTCTCTCTCTCTCTCTGCAACATATAACGACTTGTAGGCAACACATATAAATAATAATATATGTATAATATTGTATCAATAAAATAATAATACATGTTATATACTACAAATGAATTTAGGCCATATGATATGTGTATAATAATATGTTACATATAGTATATAATAACATATTAATATAAAATAAAAAAAATATTTTTCTTTCTCGGGTTCTTGCTAATGGCAACACACCAAAATGTATGTTATGTGACTCCAAGAGGGGGAGGTTGATATCGCACACCAAGAGGTACATTATGTGACTCTAAGAGAGGACATTGATTCAACTCTAAGAGCAATCCTCACAACCAAAGCAAAAACTTATAGGTCACCCCTCTCCCTCTCTCCTATGTTGCTAGGTTGATTTTTGTTGTATCTATCTTGACAGGTAGGGCTGTTGTCATTATCAAGGGCAATAGTCATTATCATTCTTCAATATAGGATGTACACAATACCAGATCTAAATTAGAAAGAGGCTAAAAAGAGGGAAGATTGAAAAATGGAGGGAGGTAGTAGATAGAGGGACATAGGAGGAGAGAAGACAGCAACGCAATTAGGCAAAGACTTCAAATGTTAGAAGTGGTAGGCAAATAAGAGATATGGAGAAATGATGAGAGAAGGTGCTAATAATTTGAGCAAGACAATAATGTAATAACACATGCTATAACAATGCGGTAGCACCTAGAGAGAGAGAGAGAGAGAGAGAGAGAGAGAGAGAGAGAGAGAGAGAGAGAGAGAGAGAGAGAGAGAGAAGAGAAGATCTGGGTTTTACCTTTAGAGGGCCTTTTTTGGTGCATCTTTAGCCAATGTCGAGAGAGGAAAGGGGGAGGTGGTTCATGGAGCAAGAGGCAAATTGACATGCTAAAAGAGAGATTGGGGCGGGGCACCTAGGGGGTTATCGTTAAAGTGGCCAATGGTGGATGGAGTGAGAGGCAAGGCCCCAGGGGGTCCACTAGGGTTTACCATATGGTACCATACCACGTGAGTGTAAGGGAGGGGGGTTATATAAGGGAAGAAAGGTACATTTTATAAGGTAAGGTCCCTTAAATAGGGGTAGATAAGGGGTATTTTCATATAGTTCTTGCACGCAGGTGATGTCTCCTTATTACTACTAGTGAATCCCTCATGGGCAAGGCAAAGTGAATATAGATGTGCAATGTATAGATTGGGGAAGAAGAGTCTCTCTCTCTCTCTCTCTCTCTATGTAATCATCTAATCCCTTGAATAGTAGGTGGTGTACATGTGTGATAGTGAGCAGTATTTGATGTATGGGTGACGACATATGAGGGCCGACCATTGATAGCATAAGGAGAGAAAAAAAGAATGAGAGACAAGGGAAAAAAAGAGGGGAGAGAGAGAGGGAAGTCATAGTCCATGTGTGGTGCTCTCTCACACTCTTTCTTAATAGTTTTTTAATTTTTTATTTTAATATATTTTTCTTAATAGTTTATTTATATTTTATTTTTTAAATTTGGAAGTGTAAGTTATTTAAATTTTAAGTTGCTAATAGCTCTTTGAACTTTCTCTCTCTAACTTAATATTTTGTCCTCTCTCTCTCTCTCTTCTGTAATACACTTTAATTTTTTATTTTTAATACCATTTTACTTTTATTAATAGATTATTAGTATTTTTAAAATTTTTGATTCATAGATATAAATATTTTATGTTTTAATATCGTAATTTTAATTAGTTAGTTTTCATGTTATCAAACTATGCCTATTGACAATCTTAGTTTGTAGCTCTCTTTATCCTATGCATATGAATTTTGAAGTAGAGAGCCTAGAACTAATTTATTTAGAAGGTATAATGTTGTTTGAATATCTCTACCTACACCATAGGAAGGATGCACTAATGTTTTTCTATTGTAGTTGCCACTCACAAGTGTTGAAATTAATTACACATTGAAAGCATAGAATGGAAAATACCAGTAACATGAATAATTCTCTTTAGTTCCTTCAACATTTACATGTGTGATAGTGATGAAGCATTCTAAATGTTATGAACATCAATGTGATGCATTAGCATGGCGCCATGCTTTGTGCAGCCTAAGCATGGAGTGCTTAGGGCTCAATAGAGAGAGAGAGAGAGAGAGAGAGAGAGAGAGAGAGAGAGAGAGAGAGAGAGAGAGAGAGAGAGAGAATAAAATTATCCCCCATTCACACTTCAAGAAAAATCCCTCTTTATTTCTTAAAAACCAAACTTCTCCTCCTTGTGCCACATAGGCTTGGGAGTCTTGTGGTTGGTTCGGGATCCCCAAGTCAAACCTTCAAATAATATGGTGCCATGCTTTGTGCAGCTTAGGCGTGGAGCACCTAGTGCTCAATTCACACACACACACACACACACACACACACACACACACACACACACACACACACACACACACACACACACACACACACACACACACACACACACAAGAGTGAGAGAGAGAGAATATAAAATTATCCCCCATTCACACTTAAAGAAAAACCCCTCTATTTCTTAAATACCAAACTTCTCCTCCTTGTGCCACATAAGCTTGGGAGTCTTGTAGTTGGTTTTGGATCCCCGAGCCAAACCTTCAAATAATATATTAAAAAGAAACCTTCAAATAATATATAAAAAAGATGACAGTCTCTTGAAAAGAAGTAACAAAATTCACTCTAATGCAAAGTTCCTTAAGCTTTGTAACACCTTTGGGTCGTCATGAGCTTATCTTGGGAGGCCCTTGTGATTACTCATCACCTTGTCGCGGAGAGATAGGAGATGTCCCCTTATTGGTTTTTGGGAGGGGATTTTCCAATGGTTTTAAGGGATAACAAGAAACTTCTCCAGCCTACATGGGGGGGTTTTTCGATTTTCCTTCAAAAATAGGAGTTTCTAAAAAGAAAACAGCCAAGATAATATCCCTCCTTGAAATGCTTTCAATTATTGGCCTTAACTACATGGAGAGAGAGCTTGCCCTACCAAAAATAAGGTAGGCTTGGTCGTTAATTTGCTTTGGGGTCCTACCACTCCCACCATGTGCTTGGTGTTCATGGCGGCTTGACTTGGAATGCCACCTTCCTTGCCCCATTCACGATGGCTCATGGGCCCCCTTCCCATCGTGTCCCTTCTTCTCGTCTATGTCCTTTCCCTGTTGCTTGGCTATTGCTCCTCTACGTGCTCCTTGGAACTTCTTCCCGCTTGATGTTGATGTGATTGTTTGTTGTGGTCATCTATGATGCAATGATCGTTGGCTTTTGCCGTTTGCATCTGTGTTGTATGTAGAAGAAGTGATCATCATTACTGCTAGACTACTTGTGTTAGTGAGAGTAGCAAGTAAGTAGAAGAAGTGATTGTCAGTGCTGGGTGGAGTAGTTGCACCAGTGAGAGTGGCAAGTTGGCTACTTTTTTTTTCGTGTTTTAAAATGGGGTTTTTTAAAACCCCCATGTGACCTTGATGCGTATCTCAAAACCCCCTTGTGAGAAACGGTTTCCGATTAGAAACGCGTATGAGAACAGTTCCGTAGCGTTTGTGACGAGGAAAGGTGCCTTAGGCTTCAAGATTAGATTAAAAATCTTGTGTGGTAGGAAGCTGTCTATTGACTCCTAAAGGGGGGGGGGGAGAGAGACAGAGAGAGAGAGAGGCGTGGCAACATAGGTCTTTTTGAAAGGTAGACGTGTGGAAGGATGTGTGCGTGGGTGTGTCAAATCTGACAGTTTGTTAATTCGTCCATGAAAGCACTACTCCTTGTGGCAGTCAAAAGGGGAAATGGTGGGCTCCTGGAAGCTACCCTATTTTCCTCCCCTCCCTTTCTGCAGACTTCTCGTCAATGGGTATCCAGAACTCTGAATTGGGTCTCTGAATGGGTCAATGTATATCACGGACTAAACTCCTCAGATTGCAGACTCGCCCAACAAACACAGCCCCTGAGAGAATTGGGGGTTTTTGCCTGTGTTGCTGCAGCCCTGACAGAGTGGATTGCTTGATCTAACAGGGTGGATTAATTGATCAATTCTGGGTCTCTGAGGCAATTTTGGTAATCTCAGGACTCAGAATAAGCTAGCAGGGGGGGAGTCTAATTCAGATCCAGCACCTGCTAGCTTTCCAGGTACCAATACAGTAGCATTGCTACTCTGACACTCACCTTGCATATGGGTAAAGCAGGGTTTTCAACAAGGGCCAAGCTCAAGAACTGATATACGTGCCATCGAAGATAGTGATCAATCCCTAATTATCAACAGCCTGTGGATTTGGAGCTGTAGTAGCCATCCGCTTTTGCAGAAGAGGAGCAGATTAATAGCATTTCCCAGCGTATGCGTCTGCTCTCAACAAATGATCTCATGGGGCAAGATGGAGCTCATAACAACAATGCACCTGCACCTTTCCTTACGAAGACCTACGAGATGGTTGACGATCCCATCTCTAACGATATTGTGTCGTGGAGCAGCAACAACGACAGCTTTGTTGTGTGGAATCCTGTGGATTTTGCCAGAGAGTTGCTGCCTCAATATTTCAAGCATAACAATTTTTCAAGCTTTGTCAGACAGCTTAATACTTATGTAAGTCAGTCCATTTTTCTGTAGGCTATTTTTCGTTCATACCTATCTTGTAGCTTCCTGCAAGAATCATTTCAGTTTACTTCTATGTGTGCCAAGCCATGGATGACAGGTTGAATGGTTCTGGATACGGCTTTTCGGGTTGGTTTGCGTGATCCTTTTGAGTTTTGTAAACATGAGAATTGAGCCTGGATTGATCCTGTTTTGACCAGTTTATCCATTGATGCTCATGGCTAAAAAAAGTTCCACTCAGAATGGATGTCCAATATGTGCATTGTTTTCTTATCAGTTGGAGGAGACATCACTTTCTGCCTGTACATGCTTTTATTTGATGCGGAGTTGCTAAATTTATTCTAACTGAAAAACATATCTCTTGATATGGGCTATACACAGGGTTTCAGGAAAATCGACCCAGAGCGATGGGAATTTGCAACAGAGGGTTTTTCAAAAGGCTCTAAAGACTCATTAAAAAATATCCACCGAAGGAAACCTCAATCACACCATTCTCATCGATATCAAGTGCAGCAACAGGAAAACCAATCTCAAGGAGGTTGCAATGATCCAAGACATACTGAACTTGAGGAAGAGATTAAAGAGCTTAAAAAGGAAAAGGGCACTTTGTTGATGGAGCTGCTCAAGTTAAAGGAATTGCAGCATGGTACAGAGCTTGAGCTACAGAACTTGGGTGATCGACTTCAAGCTTTGGAAGGACGTCAGCAACAGATGGTTGCCTTTTTAGCGAGAGCAATGCAAAGCCCAAGTTCTTTCAGTCAGTTTGTACAACAAAATGAGAGCAACCCACTTCTGCTGTTTAATAAAAAACGAAGATTGACAGGCCAAGATGCAGCACCGGAGCCAGGAGAGGCTGCTGAGATTGACAGTCCTAAAGCCATCTCTAGGTTGGAACCACCAGAAGGAATATTTAAAC
The DNA here is from genome assembly GCF_053477565.2 of Lygodium microphyllum. Classification (NCBI taxonomy): domain Eukaryota; kingdom Viridiplantae; phylum Streptophyta; class Polypodiopsida; order Schizaeales; family Lygodiaceae; genus Lygodium; species Lygodium microphyllum. The sequence continues at coordinate 76,352,647 of NC_141136.1, read as the reverse complement.
AGCTCACTATCTCCTGTGCAAGTCTCTCAGGTGGTAGCAGTTCCATGAGCTATAACTCTGGTGGCACATCATGTGAGAGAAATACTTTTGCAGGACATCCTGAGACTCCCTCAACTGATGGATCTGGCCACTCTGCCATGGACATGACAACTTCAGGAGATGACCCTTCTAGACATGGTTTTGGTGATTCTGTCGATGTAACAGTGCCTGAAAAGGGTGGTGTTACAATTGATATTGAAAGTATAAATGTTTCAGTTCTAGGACATGGGAATAGGGGGCATAGTACTGAGTCCAATCCTTTAGGCAATGAGAAAGAGACTGAATCAGTGCCAGCTATGCCAAGTGCAGTGGATGAGAGAAATGCACCTGCGCTTCAGGCATCCCAGACTCCAGGTTATTCTACAAAGAAACCTAGTAGAAAGATGAATCAAACTTCTGGATCCAATGATATGTTTTGGGAGAACTTTCTTACCGAGAGTCCTCGTACAACAGATAGTGAAGCAGAAGATGAGGCAGATGATCAAGAGGATGAAGCAAGCCCTCGTGAAAGACAGTTTTTGTAAATTAGAAGGCAAGGTGTGTGTTCAAGGGTGCAATCTATAGATTCTAGGAGTGAAGACTACCAATACCCATCCCTCATGTAAAGGTGTACCATATGTGCTCTCACTGCAATAGTGCCTAACTTTCAGAAGCCTGTCTTACTTATATGCCCAGTAGATGATGTATGACATTACATCTAATGGTTTTGAGTCAGGGAGCTTCAAACAGAGGGCTTGGTGTCACTTGAAGTCTTGAGTGCAAAGTTTGCTACCATTGTACCTACTTATCGTTTGTAGATTTGCTACTGTCTGTTGTTTGTACAGTGTAGTATATGAAATTGAGCTATGGAGTAAACTTGGTTCTTTCCTTCAGAAGCTAGGGATGAGTGAGTAGATCTTTGAGGGGACACTGAGTTTAACTGCCTCTATTTCCCTTCAAGCTCCCATAGGGTCCATGTGTTATGCCTTGTGCCAGAATGTTGATCGCAAGGTTTGTGATCACTGGTGGAATTCTTGACAGCAATCTTTTTACTTGAATAAGTGTCCAACTGAAGACTGAAGCAGTTGGATGCATAGATTGAGAATGGGCACAGAAGCAGTCAGCCTTATCAGAAAGATTCAATTATAAGCCAAGACAGGCTAGCCCCACAGGCAGGGGGATCAAGGAGTTAACCTCCAGAAGTGTTAAAGACTAGAAGGATCAACTAGCAGAGTGCAGTTCCATCTATAGTGGCTTATGGCAACATGGTATGTACTGTTCTAGCATTCAATCAGTGTATCAGGTACAGCCTTGCACCTTCTTGCAAGCATTGCGCATTTTGGTGTGCATTGCCAATGTACAACCGCCCCAGATTCCAGTACGTCAGTGAGTTCTAGGGTATTGTGACACTTCAAAGGACTTAATGGTTTCATGAAAGTCAAGCAAAAGTCTCACACAGAAGAGACTTCTAGGTCCAATATCTGGTGCCAGACCAGAAAACAGTTCTAGATGGCTGAAAAAAAGCAGTAACCAGGCTTCTCATGTAGACAGAAAGAATCTAGAAGCTGAAAGTGATATGAGGCCAACCTCAAATGATCGAAGGTATGAGGTAAATCTGTCCTGGCAAACAATCTAGAAACTCCTTGCTTGATGAACACCATCTGCTTTCCCTGGCAAAAGTGCACATACCTCTATGTTTCTATCAGCAAACAGATGCGGTCTGCATATTGCTTGACGAACAACAAAGCATAAATTCTGTTGGAGCAGGTGAGACCAGTACACAGCTTGCAATGGCAAAACAATTTAAGAAACATGAGGGATGGACATCAAGCTCACCTCCCAACCATAGAGCTAATTTGGGTTCACTCCTGCGGGTCGGAGCTGTAGCATTTTGGTCAAGCTCCCATTGCAAGGGCTGGTGTCCCATACTACCAGCCACGTGTGGATGAGACTGCCAATGGGACTAGAGTCCAAGTGATCACTGGATATTGTACATATGAAGCTCTGCATCCTTTTAATAGGATTTCTAGTATAGGGTGTGCTTACATCTAGTAATTTAGTGGCCAATGCGGCAGGGATTGATCTAGGATACCGAGAACACTTCCCTTCTTATTACTGGTCATTGTCCTCAGGCAGAGACGAGGTTGACAAAGTGGCTTTGAAGTAAGGATGTTGACCTGCATGGAGCTTCCACCCATGGGTGATTCTTTCGCTTGAGCAAGTACTGGAGATAAGAGGATAGAAGGTTTGACATATCATTGTCTTGTAGTTGAGAATCAATCTAGGTGTGAGTATACTATGTAATGATCAATGTTTAACTGCTATTCACCTTGCCCTAAGTGAATTTTCAAATATTTCACGTAGAACACAGAATAAGAAACCAGGTGATAGGGTATCAATCTTCTTGGTAAATGGATTGGGCTGTAGCTCAAGAATTTATTTTTACTTGTTTGTTTGCATCTTGTAGGGTTGTTTGGTACTTTGACATACACACGCCTTCGTGCTTCTATTAGCAAATGATCACTATTCATTGCATATTGTGCAAGAAGTCGACAATGAATTGCATTTTTATTATTTTCAAAGTCCTAAGGCAATTGGTGGTTTTGGTTCATAGTAATCTAATAGTGTGAACAAGCTATGCCGTATATGTGAATGCTTTGCATTTTTGTAAAAGTAAACTCAATTTGTGGAAGATGTCAAGCTATCTAGCAAGAAATAAGAGAAGGAAGAAGGGAAGATCTAGAGAATGGAATCCTTGAATGAGTTTTCTTTCCATTCTATCCATTCTTATGCAAGTACCTTCAAAGGAGGCAAGCAAGGCAATTGAGAAACTGCCCTTGTCACATGTATTCCATGTCCATATAAAGAAAGACTTTATACATTTAACTTGATTTTATTATTGATAATGGAAAAAGGTGTTTGATTGAGATGACTTTGTTGTCAGTTAGGTGGGCAAAGAGAGATTGAAATATACAACATGGATGCATTCCATCATTATTTTGGTTTTGATGTCATTTCATGTCTTGTGTGATCTTGATACATGTACTTTTGGTCATTTTGGTTGTGTTCTAGTGCAGTGCCTTATGTAACACATTCAAGAATTACAAAAATATTCTTTTGCAAGGTTTATGCTAGTTTTGTTTTTCATAGTGCAATTAGAATGATTTGATTGCATAGTTGTGATAGAGCTTGTGGTCATTTTGCATTGGATTGCATATCTAAAGTATTTGATTGTGTTTGGAAAAAATATTTGGTAACATTGGTCATTGAGATGCTTAATAAAAACAATTATTAATATAGAAAGTTAGTAATTAGTAATATATTGATGGCAAAGGTCCTTTGAAATATATAAAAGAAGAGAATCAACCACCTCTTTTCACTCAAAGGGGAATGACCACATAAGAATTGAAATGCTTGGGAAGCTTGGAATAAAAAAGGCCACAAGTCTTATATTGTATGTAGTATAGCAAAAGATATAATGATTTCCCAAATTCAGAATGTAGGCTTATGTAAGGAGGCATGTGTTAGTCTTGGAAAAGACATAGCACAAATACAACGGCATGGAAGCTTTGGCTCAAGCAAGAGTTGAATAATGTAATAAGGGCAAACCTAATAGTAAATAAGCATGAATAGGGTTTGCATATGTGCATGCGTATATTGAGGTAGCCCAAAATCTTGACTTAGATATGGCCACTTTCAATGGTTTGAAGGATAGGACATGGATGTCTTTATCTATCTTCATTTTGTATGAGAGAGACTTCTCAAAATCTTAGGATGTCTTATCAATGGTTATAGGTGATGGTGTAAACAAACAAGAGGATAGAGAGAAAGAGGTGTGCAGTAACCAAGAGCAAGTACACATAATGGAGACTTTCACACATAGAGAAGTATGGTTGAAATATTCTTCTTTTTTCTTCTTCCTGCACACAAAAGAGCTTAGTCTACAATATGAAAAAAGACTAATACGAAAGTACTAGAACATATATACATACGGTCACTGAGTGTGAACTCACTAAGGATAAGTGAGATGGCAAAATGAATGTGCGATGATTGAGAGTGGACTATATGGGTATAGTCTAGTTATAGAATCACATGGATATCCTCCATATTGGTCACCTAACATGTTGGTGAGTAAAGTCATGCCACATCACAAGGCATGTAGTCGATGTTGATCAATGTGGAGCTCAATATCTCAACACTCCCCCTCGATCTTAGCATGAGCAATGTACTCCAAGCATTGTCCTAAACCGGTAGAGCTTCTTAGCTCCCAAGACCTTGGTAAAAATATTTGCAACTTGATCTTGTAACTGATATAAACCAAGTAAATATCACCTCTACTAGAACCCCCTCTCAAATGACATAGTAACATACCTCTATATTTTTGCTCCATGTTTGATTCATTGGGCTCTTTGCCTGCTGAATTTTACTAAGGTTAGCATAGTAGATGATATAATATTTTTGTCTACATGCAGTTCCAAATCACCAAGTAGTTTGTATAGCCAAGCTACCTCACATGTTGCAATCACAACACCCCTTTACTTTTCCTTAGTACTAGATAGTGCAACTGTAGGTTGTTTCTTGCTACTCCAACTAACAACACCACTTCAAAAAGAACACATGAATCTACTGTTAGATCTTCTATTTGAAATACTATAAGTTCAATATGCATTTGTGTAACCATGTAAGTTTAAGGGTATAGAATAAGGCATAGTCAAACATAGTGAAATGTGTGCCACATAGCATCCAAATGTAGCTTTGGTTGAAGTTATATGGACTAACTCTCCAAACCAACTGTGTAGTTTAGATCTAGCCTAGTGATTGCAAATAAATAAGGTTGTCCACAACCTTTTTATACATAGTGACATCTTCAATCACATCGTCCCTATCAGCACTAAGCTTATCATTGTCATCCAAAGATATTTAGATAAGCTATACCATACTTTTTTAGCATATCCAAGGTGTAGTGTTTTTGTGACAACCTTATATATGTGTATATATATATATATGTATATGTGTATGTGTGTATATATATATGTATATGCATATGTGTATGTGTGTGTGTGTGTGTGTGTAGTGATGACTACAAGACCCACATCATCCTCACATTTATAATGTGAGTAATCAGCTTGTGCTCTATAGAATCCAATGCTAATAAGATACTTTGCAGTCCTATCATCTATGCCTTGGGTGCTTGTGTTAGCCCATGTAAGGCTTTATAAAGTTTGCATATATAATCAAGATAACTATTATGCACATAACTAGGTGGCTGCTCAATATACACATATTCTTGTAACTCCTCATGCAAGAATTCATTTTTAACATCCATTTGATGTATGATCCAACCCTTTGATGCAACCACTATATGACATACCTCACAATAGCTATTTTAGTTGCTAGAGCAAAAGTCTCAGCATCAATACCATGAGTTTGTGCATATCCTTTAGCAAATAGCCTTGCCTTATAGCTCTAAAATGATCCATCATACTTATGCTTTATCTTGTAAACCATTAGCATCCACAACAACTTTCTTACCTTAAGGTAAATGCACCAAATTCCATGTATCATTGCCTTTACCGCAATCATTTTGTCATCCACAATATTATCCCAATGCTCATTACCCACTAAAGGCATCAAATTCCACGTATCATTGCCTTTAGTGCAATCATTTTTTCATCCACAATATTATCCCAATGCTCATTACCCACTACATCCTCAAAAGAGCAGGATGTATATCCTACACAATCTTATCCATGTATGGATAGTGATGAGCTACATAATATTATATATCAATTGTTGCATGGGCTTTCTAACACTTGTTGACCTTTGTGGACCTAGATCACTACCAAGTGCCTTAGTATCCTCTTGTGCCTTTTTTATACTTGTGTCTTAATAGATGGAATCCAAAACTCTTCATCTAAGCTTTGCTTAGAACCATCTGAATTCACATCAATATGAGAGAAACTTGATGATACGTAGGTTATAATGGGTGAATCCCCAGCCTTCTCCTCGCCTTTCCTTTGCACTTGTGATGTACTTGGTGGAGTGATTTGTGAATGTACTCTACCACTCTAAGGTCTATCATCAGACCCACGACTAGGAGACTCATGTGGCCCACTCAATTTCTATGACTGTTGAACTATTTTCTGCACAACCACACTCTTATCCATATTAGCCACAATTGTATCATATACATTGGTATATTGGCTACTCATTTAATTAACGATAACATCCCTACTAACTCTCAACTCACCTTTAATAGGGTTATAGAATCTATATCCCTTGTGCTCAAGAGAATATCACACAAATATATATTTTTTGACTTTGGGATCTAATTGAATGCGCAACTCATGAGGAATATGTACATAAGCAATACATCCAAATACTTTCAGTAGATTTGACTTTTAATATATATGCTTATCCTCAAGTATCATATCATGTACACCAATCTTCCATATTGTGCTCATAATGTATGCATAGTAGCAACTACTTCTGCCCAATAGTAGCGAGGCAAGTTTCTTTCAAAAATCAATGCTAAAGCCACCTTTATAATATGCATGTTTTTTTACTTAGCACCTCCATTTTGTTGCAGAGTGTACTTACATGTAAAGTACATTTGAATACCATTTTTTTGCAAGAAATTAGAAAACTCATTGAAGAAGTACTCTCCCCCTCCATTCAACCTTAAGAATTTAATATGTAATCTATCTCATTCTCAATCAGAACTTTAAAGCTTTTAAAGTAAGTGAACACCTTACTTTTCTCACACATAAATTAAACCCATGCTTTTTGATCATGGTCATCAATGAAAGAGATATAATACTTGCAACTACTCATAGTTGTAGTCTTTGTAGGACCCTACACATCATAATGTATCAAGTCAAGTAGATTCTTACATACATGCTTTTCATGTGAAAAAGCTTGCCTTGATTGCTTTCCAAATTGATATGATGTATATACTTTACATGTCCTATTAACTCGGAACTTGTAAGCCATACATAATCTATTTTGATTGCATATTTTTCAAACCTTGCACATTTACATGACCAATTTACTTAAGCAAAATTTCAATGTTAGCCACAACACTTGAACCTTATGCAAACATAGTTGTCCATACTCCATAGAAATAATCAAACTATGGTCTCTGACTGGGTGGCCCTGGGTTTGCGAAACACTTGGTCTCAACCTATGAGCATTGCAACATGAAGTTCCTAAAAGACCTAATAGTCTCTAACAACATTCTAGCGCTCACTCCAAGCAATCACATTGTAATCCTTCAAGATTGAGAGAAGGTCAATTCTCACACTTGGTTCATAGTGAATGAGAGACAAGGGGGAGATGAGCTCTACCCCTTTGCCCATAAGGAAAAATCTCATCTCTATTCCCTTAAAACGACACATGATAAAGATCTAAAATCGAATCTTTAGAGAAGTCAATGTACAACTCTTGTCCTAAACTTCCATATGAGGAAAGTATTAGATTTATCGGGTCTACCTAGCCTTCAATCGTTTTCCATTCGGGAAAGACGATCGTTTGCTTTCCATTTGCATGTGGTTTTCTTTAGTTTTCTAAGCATAACATTCTAACACACTATTTGATATTTAAAAGTAGCTTCATTAACCATCCTTTATCACTAGGTTCATTTCATGTCTTTGTTAAGCACAACATGAAAGCAATGAAGTCAATCCTTTTAAAACATTGGCATTATTAAACAATAACCTATATATTGGATTTCTACACATAGATCCAGTTACAAAAAAATATTCTCTCTTATTCAGAGTGATAAGTAGCCCCGATTAAGGTTTTAAGACCTTGTAGATTAGATCTTGTTCCTGGGTGGCTCAATCGTATTTCTTTGCTTGTGTTCTTGCATGATTTCTAGCTAATATTTTGTTATCAATCATGTATGGGAAGGGGATACTATATGTACGAGGTCAAAGTGAGTTACGTGAGCTATGAGATTTATGTATGGTTTGAAAAGTTGATGGTTCGACAACACTAGTTGCATAGTTGAGGGGAAAGGGGAGAAATAATTGTTCGGGGTGGAGGGTATGCGGGGAAAGGGAGGGGAATGACTATTCAATTACTCAATGATAGGGTCATAACATCCTCTTTCCCTTAGATAAATCAAGATATCGTCATCTTGAGAGAAACTCGAGTCTCTCTTGAGGATGGACTTCTCGATCCATATGGCATCCTCTTCAAGGAAGTCTTTCCATTAGATAGGGCACTTACAAAAGATATGATTCCTAAGAGGTTTTTTCTTGACCTCTAGAATTCTATCAAGTTAAATTTCTAAAATTCCCTAAGTTGGCATTAAAATTTTTCCATCATCTAGGACATGATTAGCCTTGCGAAGAAAAGGCTTCAGAAGGCTTATATGAAATACATTATGAACTTTGAGATGAGGCAAAATTTCTAATTTGTAGGCATTCCTTCCAAAACATTTGACAATCTTGTAGGGCCCACAATTTCTTGGATTGACTTTTTTGAATTTCTCAAGAGATAAGGAACTCTTCTTTGGCTAAACTCTTAAGAAGACCATGTCTCCGTTGTCAAGAATCACGTGGTGGGGGGACTTGCTCAAGATGCTGCACCGAACACACACAGAATGCACAAGGAGAAGCTCACTCAAGAGACAAGAAGAGAGATGGAGGCCAAAAAATTTTCTTGCTAGTTTCTTCTTCTTCTTTCACACACTTTACAATGTACACAAAGTATAGATAAGATACAACATAAAGGAAAGTGGCCTACTAAGTCAAACAATGCATAACCGACTATACTAGTCGACTAGCGCTATAACTATGCCAGTTGTAAATAGGTGTAACAACCTGAATATAATAAGTAATGAGTCAGTGGCAATGTGAGAGTCATAATGACCACCGACATGCTAAGTGTAGACGTGTGGACCCATCTAACCAGGCGGTCCATCATTAATGTCCGCATGTGTTGAGCTTGTCATCTCAACACTCCCCCTCAAGCTCAACTGCATCTCTGCAACTCCAAGTAAGCTTTGAAAATTTTGAAGCTTCTCTGTACCCAATGCCTTCGTAAAGATGTCGGCTATCTGATCTTGTGTGCTGACATACACCAAGTCAATCGCACCTGCTAGTACCTTCTCTCTCACAAAGTGGTAGTGTACCTCAATATGTTTTGTCCTGGCATGGAACACAGGGTTCCTAGCAAACTGTATACTGCTCATGTTGTCACAATAAATGACAACTGAACCTTCCACCTACACATCTAAATCAGCCAATAACTTTTGCAGCCATACTACCTGACATGCTGCAACAGCAGCACCTCTATACTCAGCCTCTGTACTCGACAAAGCAACTGTAAATTGCTTTTTGCTGCTCCAAGCAATTGCTGCATTACCAAGAGAGAACATGTATCTGATGGTAGATCTTCTATCAGACATACTACCAGCCCAATCTGCATCTGTGTATCCAAACACCTGTACATTTGTATCTGCCTCATAGAAAAGTCCATAATGTAATGTGGACTTCACATATCTCAATATGCGTCTGACTGCATTCAAATGTGGCTTTCTAGGCACTTGCATAAACTGACTCACAAGACCAACAGTATAGCTCAAGTCTGGCCTTGTAATGGTCATGTAGATCAAACTCCCCACTATCCTCCTGAACATAGTCGGGTCTTCTATCTCATCCCCAACATCAGCACTCAACTTTACATTCTGCTCCAATGGGGCTAAAAGTGGTTTGCATGCTGTCATACCATACTTAGACAACATATCCAAGCCATACTGTCTTTGGGACAGCCATATACCATCATCACATCTGATCGCCTCAATGCCAAGGAAGTACCTTAGCTCACCTAAATCCTTCATCTCAAACTTCTTCTTCAGAAAGTCCTTGACTTCAGCAATCCCACTATTACTATCACCTGTAATAATCAAGTCATCCAAATAGATGACTATGATGACCAAACCTGCATATCCCTTTCTCACATAAAGTGAGTGATTAGCATCAGAAACATAAAAGCCAATATTGACAAGATACTCTCTGATCTTGTCAGACCATGCTCTAGGTGCTTGCTTGAGCCCATAGAGCGCCTTCTTTAACCTGCACACATACGTGGGATGCCCTAAATCTTCATAACCTACTGGTTGATCCATATACACTTCTTCCTGCAAATCACCATGCAAGAAGGCATTCTTCACATCCATTTGCTGCAACCTCCAACCTTTGGCTGCTGCCAAAGCAATCACACATCTGACAATTGCCATCCTAGCAATTGGACTGAAGGTTTCTTTATAATCTATGACATATGTCTAGGCATAGCCTTTTGCAACTAGCCTAGCTTTGTACCTACTAATAGAACCATCTGCATTGTGCTTAATCTTATAAACCCACTTACATCCAATAGCTTTTTGCCCTGCGGCAATAATACTAGATTCCAAGTCTTATTGGCCTTTAATACAACCATCTCCTCATCCATTGCTGCATCCCAATGAGCATGACCAACAGCCTCCTCAACACATGTGGGCTCAACATCCTCAATCACTTTCACCATATAAGCATAATGGTGAGCTGCATAACCTTCAAAACCAAATCTGTTAATAGGGCATCTCACCCTACTAGACTTGCGTACCATTGGATCACTCAATGGAGTCTTTGCATTGACGCGTGCTCTTTGCACACCTCGAGTCCTCACTGAAGGAATGCCAAGCTCATCATCCAAGCTCTGTGAGCCATTGGAGTCTCCATCAAGAACTACATCAATGCCATCTGACACTTCATTCTTTCCTTTGTCTTTAACTGTAGTGCTACTAGATGCACCTAAAGATGTAGAGCTACTCCTTAGTCTCCCAGACCAAGGACTACCAGATGATGTCTCTGGACCACTAAGGGTCCGTGATTCTTGATTTTGAGCTTGCACATGAGTGTCATGATCATGATCATCATCCAATGCATCAGCACTAGACGCATACCAACTGCTCATTTCATCAAAGATGACATCCCTGCTCACTCTGAACTTACATGTGACAAGATTATAACAACGATACCCTTTCTGCTCTAAAGAGTATCCAATAAAAACACATTTTTTTGCCTTTGGATCAAGCTTCTTCCGTAGCTCATCTGGCACATGAACGTATGCAACACAGCCAAATTCCTTCAAGTGCGATACATCAGGCTTCTTGCCGGTAAAGCATTCTTCAAGAGTCATACCATGAACTGCAGCTGTGGGAGTTCTGTTCATAATATAAACAGCAGTATGAACAACCTCAGACAAAAAATGCTTAGGCATATTCTTTTCAGCCATCAAGGCGCGTGCAACATTTGCAATATGTCTGTTTTTCCTTTCTGCAACCCCATTTTGCTATGGGGTATACCTGCATGTGAACTGTCTCTTTATCCCATGAGACCTAAGAAAATAACTGAACTCATTCGAGAGGTACTCTCCCCCTCCATCTGACCTCAAGCACTTTACTTTCAAGCCTATTTCTCTTTCAACTGCAGCCTTGAAAGTTCTAAAGTAGTCAAACGCTTCACTATTTTCCTTCATAAAATATACCCACAACTTTCTAGAACAATCATCAATGAATGTGACAAAGTATCAATTGCCTCCAAGAGATACATTTTGTGTAGGCCCCCAAATCTCTGTATGCACAACGTCAAGGATATTTTTGCTTACATCTCTATCATGTGAAAAGGGCTGTCTTGCCTGCTTACCAAACTGACATGCTTCACATACCTTATGAAATTCTGCAACTCTAAATGTAGACAAACCTGTAACCAACCCTTTGGACTGCATTAATTTCAGCCTTCGTACATTTGCATGTCCAATGCGTTTGTGCCAAATTTCAATATCTGCAACAACACCTTTTCCTTTAGCATACATAGCAGCATTCATAGTAGGAATTCCAACATCCAGAGTAAACATACATCCAACTCTACTTCCCTTTGCTACCAACCTGCACTTGTCATTGAAGTCTTCTACAAAGCAGCCCTTTGCATTAAATCTGACTTACAACCCTTGCTCTACCATTTGACCGACTGCCACCAAGTTCTTTGTAATAGATGGAACAAGTAATACATCTGAAAAACTCTTTGTCTTACCATCATGCAAGGACAAGGGAACTTTTCCAATGTGTGAAATTGGGTGGCATGAATCATCACTTGTCTGCACATAACCTGTATTTTGCAAATCCTGAATCTCTCCAAACCATTCTGCATGGTTGGTCATATGATTGGATGCACTTGAATCAACATACCAAACATCATCATATGTTCCCTTTCCTGTAACAGCATTTAGCATATGTTGCAGAATAAATAGACGTTCATTTTTTTCTTCATTCTGTTGTGAAGACAATGTATAGTTTCTTTGCTGCAACTTACCACTGCGAATATCATCTTTATTAGCATACCATTAGGTTGCAATATGACCTATTTTGCCACAGTAGTGACACACAATACTAGTGTTCTTAGAGCCTCTGTTCTACCATCCACCTCTTTCTCTAAAGCTTCCCCTACCTCTAAAGTTACCACAACCTCCTGAAACTTGCATATCGCCAAATTGCTAATTCAATCTGTTTTGATGGTTGTCACTACCATGTCCTCTACCACGGCCTCTTGAAGAGAACCTGCCACGCCCCCTTCCTAAACTGGAGTAGAAAGCTTGGACCTGTTCATCACTTCTTTCAGATGTCTCACTCTGCATGTTGATCTCTTCAGTGATCATAAGGGAGACCAACTCATCGAAATCTGGAAATGGATTTCTAACATATACGGAAGTTACAAAAGACTTTCAAGCCTTTTCATTGTTAAGTCCACCCAAGGTAGACGACACCAAATTATCATCATCGGGCATTGCATCAATCACTGCCAATGCATCTGCAATGCTCCTTACCTTCAGTGCATACTCATTGATAGACATCTTCCCTTTCTTCAATGTATTCAACTCTTGCTTGAGTTGAATCTTTCATGCCTTTGTATTTACGAAAAACATACTTTCAAGTATGGTGCAAGTTGCATATGAATTCTTTGCATTTCTAATATGTCCCAACATATTATTGTCAATTACTGCAGACAGCCAATATATGACCTTCTTGTCTTTTGCATTCCATTCCTTCCGTGCCTTTGTCTGTTCTGCAGTTGGAGGATCACTCACCTTCGGCTCCTTTTCTTCACCTGAAACAAACTCGTGGAGGCCTTTTCCAATAAGGAAGTTCGTGATATGGAACTTCCATGAAGGGTAGTTGTTCTTGTCGAGCTTCTCAATGATGGGTCTTCCATTATTCTCTGCTATTATCACAAAACTAATACCAAACAGCAAGCGAATCTTCTCCAACCCTCCATCTGTAGTGCATAGCAATACACCAGACAGCCTTTTTCACTGTCTGCTTAACAATACATGCAATCTGCAACCTGTTTGTTGCAGATAAACCTTATGTTTGCTTCCTGCAGACACCTCAATATTTACAGATTCGCAATCTGCAACCTGCGCATCCACTTTCGGTCAAAACAGCCGAAATCACAGTGTACCTTGAAGCTGCTGTCCGCAACCTTAAGGCTCTAAAATAGAGCCTGAAACGGCCTCAGATGCCCAAAATAACTGTGGCAAAGCCCAAAAGGGCACATATGCAGAATACACAGTGCTCTTCGCGCACACCAAATCTCACTACAATCTGAGATTTTTCTCTGCCCTGCTTCCGGTACCTCCACAGGCACTATCCAAGAGAAAGAGTGGAAGGATGGGAGAGCTTCTTACCCGTGGCTTGCTTGCTCGAACCTTGCTTCTTCTCCTTTACTTCAGCCTTTGAAATCAGCCTCTCTTAGTGGCACGGCTCTGATACCATGTCAAGAATTGTGTGGTGGGGAGACTTGCTCAAGATGCTGTGCCGAACACACATAGATTGCACAAGGAGAAGCTCACTCAAGAGACAAGAAGAGAGATGAAGGCCAAAACGTTTTCTTGCTAGTTTCTTCTTCTTCTTTCACACACTTTACAATGTACACAAAGTATAAATAAGATACAACATAAAGAAAAGTGGCCTACTAAGTCAAACAATGCATAACCGACTACACTAGTCGACTGGCGCTATAACTATGCCAGCTGTAAATAGGTGTAACAACCTAAATATAATAAGTAATGAGTCAATGGCAATGTGAGAGCCATAATGACCACCGACATGCTAAGTGTAGACGTGTGGACCCATCTAACCAGGCGGCCCATCATTAATGTCCGCATGTGTTGAGCTTGTCATCTCAACACTCCCCCTCAATCTCAACTGCATCTCTGCAACTCCAAGTAAGCTTTGAAAATTTTGAAGCTTCTCTGTACCCAATGCCTTCGTGAAGATGTCGGCTATCTCATCCTGTGTGCTGACATACACCAAGTCAATCTCACCTGCTAGTACATTCTCTCTCACAAAGTGGTAGTGTACCTCAATATGTTTTGTCCTGGCATGGAACACAAGGTTCCTAGCCAACTGTATACTGCGCATGTTGTAACAATAAATGACAACTGGACCTTCCATCTACACATCTAAATCAGCCAATAACTTTTGCAGCCATACTACCTCACATGCTACAACAGCATCACCTCTATACTCAGCCTCTGTACTCGACAAAGCAACTGTTGCATTACCAAGAGAGAACATGTATCTGATGGTAGATCTTCTATTAGACATATTACCAGCCCAATCTGCATCTGTGTATCCAAACACCTGTACATCTGTATCTGCCTCATAGAAAAGTCCATAATGTAATGTGGACTTCAAATATCTCAATATGCGTCTGGCTACATCCAAATGTGGCTTTCTAGGTACTTGCATAAACTGACTCACAAGACCAACAGCATAGCTCAAGTCTGGCCTTGTAATGGTCATGGAGATGAAACTCCCCACTATCCTCCTGAACATAGTAGGGTCTTCTATCTCATCCCCAACATCAGCACTCAACTTTACATTCTGCTCCAATGGGGCTGAAAGTGGTTTGCATGCTGTCATACCATACTTGGACAACATATCCAAGCCATACTGTCTTTGGGACAGCCATATACCATCATCACATCTGATCACCTCAATGCCAAGGAAGTACCTTAGCTTACCTAAATCCTTCATCTCAAACTTCTTCTTCAGAAAGTCCTTGACTTCAGCAATCCCACTATTACTATCACCTATAATAATCAAGTCATCCACATAGATGACTATGATGACCAAACTTGCATATCCCTTTCTCGCATAAAGTGAGTGATCAGCATCAGAAACATAAAAGCCAATATTGACAAGATACTCTCTGATCTTGTCAGACCATGCTCTAGGTGCTTGCTTGAGCCCATAGAGCACATTCTTTAACCTGCACACATAGGTGGGATGCCCTAAATCTTCATAACCTACTGGTTGATCCATATACACTTCTTCCTGCAAATCACCATGCAAGAAGGCATTCTTCACATCCACTTGCTGCAACCTCCAACCTTTGGCTGCTGCCAAAGCAATCACACATCTGACAATTGCCATCCTAGCAATTGGACTGAAGGTTTCTTCATAATCTATGACATATGTCTAGGCATAGCCTTTTGCAACCAGCCTAGCTTTGTACCTACTAATAGAACCATTTGCATTGTGCTTAATCTTATAAACCCACTTACATCCAATAGCTTTCTTGCCCTGCGGCAATGATACTAGATCCCAAGTCTTATTGGCCTTTAATACAACCATCTCCTCATCCATTGCTGCATCCCAATGAGCATGACCAACAGCCTCCTCAAAACATGTGGGCTCAACATCCTCAATCACTTTCACCATATAAGCATAATGGTGAGCTGCATAACCTTCAAAACCAAATCTGTTAATAGGGTATCTCACCCTACTAGACTTGCGTACCATTGGATCACTCAATGGAGTCTTCGCATTGACGCGTGCTCTCTGCACACCTGGAGTCCTCACTGAAGGAATGCCAATCTCATCATCCAAGCTCTCTGAGCCATTGGAGTCTCTATCAAGAACTACATCAATGCCATCTGACACTTCATTCTTTCCTTTGTCTTTAACTGTAGTGCTACTAGATGCACCTAAAGATGTAGAGCTACTCCTTAGTCTCCCAGACCAAGGACTACCAGATGATGTCTCTGGACCACTAAGAGTCCGTGATTCTTGATTTTGAGCTTGCACATGAGTGTCATGATCATCATCATCATCCAATGCATCAGCACTAGACGCATACCAACTGCTCATTTCATCAAAGATAACATCCCTGCTCACTCTGAACTTACATGTGACAGGATTATAACAACGATACCCTTTATGCTCTAAAGAGTATCCAATAAAAACACATTTTTTTTCCTTTGGATCAAGCTTCTTCCGTAGCTCATCTGGCACATGAACGTATGCAACACAACCAAATACCTTCAAGCGCGATATATCAGGCTTCTTGTTAGTAAAGCATTCTTCAAGAGTCATACCATGAACTGCAGCTGTGGGAGTTCTGTTCATAATATAAACAGCAGTATGAACAACCTCAGACAAAAAATGCTTAGGCATATTCTTTTCAGCCATCAAGGCGCGTGCAACTTCTGCAATATGTCTGTTGTTCCTTTCTGCAACCCCATTTTGCTGTGGGGTATACCTGCATGTGAACTGTCTCTTTATCCCATGAGACCTAAGAAAATAACTGAACTTATTCGAGAGGTACTCTCTCCCTCCATCTGACCTCAAGCACTTTACTTTCAAGCCTGTTTCTCTTTCAACTGCAGCCTTGAAAGTTCTAAAGTAGTCAAACGCTTCACTATTTTCCTTCATAAAATATACCCACAGCTTTCTAGAACAATCATCAATGAATGTGACAAAGTATCAATTGCCTCCAAGAGATACATTTTGTGTAGGCCCCCAAATCTCTGTATACACAACATCAAGGATATTTTTGCTTACATCTCTATCATGTGAAAAGGGTTGTCTTGCCTGCTTACCAAACTGACATGCTTCACATACCTTATGAAATTCTGCAACTCTAAATGTAGACAAACCTGTAACCAACCCTTTGGACTGCATTAATTTCAGCCTTCGTACATTTGCATGTCCAATGTGTTTGTGCCAAATTTCAATATCTGCAACAACACCTTTTCCTTTAGCATACATAGCAGCATTCATAGTAGGAATTCCAGCATCCAGAGTAAACATACATCCAACTCTACTTCCCTTTGCTACCAACCAGCACTTGTCATTGAAGTCTTCTACAAAGCAGCCCTTTGCATTAAATCTGACTTACAACCCTTGCTCTACCATTTGACCGACTGCCACCAAGTTCTTTGTAATAGATGGCACATGTAATACATCTGAAAGACTCTTTGTCTTACCATCATGCAAGGACAAGGGAACTTTTCTAATGTGTGAAATTGGGTGGCATGAATCATCACTCGTCTGCACATAACCTGCATTTTGCAAATCCTGCATCTCTCCAAACCATTCTGCATGGTTGGTCATATGATTGGATGCACTTGAATCAACATAGCAAACATCATCATGTGTTCCCTTTCCTGTAACAGCATTCAGCATATGCTGCATAACAAATAGACGTTCATTTTTGTCTTTATTCTGTCGTGAAGACAATGTATAGTTTACTTGCTGCAACTTACCACTGCGAATATTAACTTTATTAGCATAACATTGGGCTGCAATATGACCTGTTTTGCCATAGTAGTGACACACAATACCAGTGTTCTTAGATCCTCTATTCTACCATCCACCTCTTTCTCTAAAGCTTCCCCTACCTCTAAAGTTACCACAACCTCCTGAAACTTGCATATCACCAAATTGCTAATTCAATCTGTTTTGCTGGTTGTCACTACCACGTGCTGTACCACGGCCTCTTGAAGAGAACCTGCCACGTCCCCTTCCTAAACTGGAGTAGAAAGCTTGGACATGTTCATCACTTCTTTCAGATGTCTCACTCTGCATGTTGATCTCTTCAGTGATCATAAGGGAGACCAACTCATCGAAATCTGGAAATGGATTTCTGACGTATACGAAAGTTACAAAAGACTTCCAAGCCTTTTCATTGTTAAGTCCACCCAAGGTAGACGACACCAAATTATCATCATCGGGTATTACATCAATCGTTGCCAATGCATCTGCAATGCTCCTTACCTTCAGTGCATACTCATTGATAGACATCTTCCCTTTCTTCAATGTATTCAACTCTTGCTTGAGTTGAATCTTTCATGCCTTTGTATTTACAAAAAACATACTTTCAAGTATGGTCCAAGATACATATGAATTCTTTGCATTTCTAATATGTCCCAGCATATTATTGTCAATTACTGCAGACAGCCAATACATGACTTTCTTGTCTTTTGCATTCCATTCCTTCCGTGCCTTTGTCTGTTCTGCAGTTGGAGGATCACTCACCTTCGGCTCCTTTTCTTCACCTGAAACAAACTCGTGGAGGCCTTTTCCAATAAAGAAGTTTGTGACACGAAACTTCCATGAAGGGTAGTTGTTCTTGTCGAGCTTCTCAATGATGGGGCTTCCACTGTTCTCTGCCATTATCACAAAACTAATACCAAACAACAAGCAAATCTTCTGCAACCCTCGATCTGTAGTGCATAGCAATACACCAGATAGCCTTTTTCACTGTCTGCTCAACAATACATGCAATCTGCAACCTGTTTGTTGCAGATAAACCTTATGTTTGCTTCCTGCAAACATCTCAATAATTACAGATTCGCAATCTATAACCTGCGTATCCACTTTCGGTCAAAACAACCGAAATCACAGTGTACCTTGAAACTGCTGTCCACAACCTTAAGGCTCTAAAATAGAGCCTGAAACGGCCTCAGATGCCCAAAATAACTGCGGCAAAGCCCTAAAGGGCACATATGCAGAATACACAGCGCTCTTCGCGCACACCAAATCTCACTGTAATCTGAGATTTTTGCTCTACCCTGCTTCCGGTGCCTCCACAAGCACTATCCAAGAGAAAGAGTGGAAGGATGGGAGAGCTTTTTACCCGTGGCTTGCGTGCTCGAACCTTGCTTCTTCTCCTTTACTTCAGCCTTTGAAATCAGCCTCTCTTAGTGGCGCGGCTCTGATACCATGTCAAGAATTGTGTAGTGGGGGGACTTGCTCAAGATGCTGTGCCGAACACACACAGATTGCACAAGGAGAAGCTCACTCAAGAGACAAGAAGAGAGATGGAGGCCAAAACGTTTTCTTGCTAGTTTCTTCTTCTTCTTTCACACACTTTACAATGTACACAAAGAACAAATAAGATACAACATAAAGAAAAGTGGCCTACTAAGTCAAACAATGCATAACCGACTACACTAATTGACTAGCACTATAACTATGCCAGCTGCAAATAGGTGTAACAACCTGAATATAATAAGTAATGAGTTAGTGGCAATGTGAGAGTCATAATGACTACCAACATGCTAAGTGTAGACGTGTGGACCCATTTAACCAGGCGGTCCATCATTAATGTCTGCATGTGTTAAGCTTGTCATCTCAACACTCCCCCTCAAGCTCAACTGCATCTCTGCAACTCCAAGTAAGCTTTGAAAATTTTGAAGCTTCTCTGTACCCAATGCCTTCGTGAAGATGTTGGCTATCTAATCCTGTGTGCTGACATACACCAAGTCAATCTCACCTGCTAGTACCTTCTCTCTCACAAAGTGGTAGTGTACCTCAATATGTTTTGTCCTGGCATGGAACACAGGGTTCCTAGCCAACTGTATACTGCTTATGTTGTAACAATAAATGACAACTGGACCTTCCACCTACACATCTAAATCAGCCAATAACTTTTGCAGCCATACTACCTGACATGCTGCAACAGCAGCACCTCTATACTCAGCCTCTGTACTCGACAAAGCAATTGTAGATTGCTTTTTGCTGCTCCAAGCAACTGCTGCATTACCAAGAGAAAACATGTATCTGATGGTAGATCTTCTATCAGACATACTACCAGCCCAATCTGCATCTGTGTATCCAAACACCTGTACATCTGTATCTGCCTCATAGAAAAGTCCATAATGTAATGTGGACTTCACATATCTCAATATGCGACTGACTGCATCCAAATGTGGCTTTCTAGGTACTTGCATAAACTGACTCACAAGACCAACAGCATAGCTCAAGTCTGGCCTTGTAATGGTCATGTAGATGAAACTCCCCACTATCCTCCTGAACATAGTAGGGTCTTCTATCTCATCCCCAACATCAGCACTCAACTTTACATTCTGCTCCAATGGGGCTGAAAGTGGTTTGCATGCTGTCATACCATACTTGGACAACATATCCAAGCCATACTGTCTTTGGGACAGCCATATACCATCATCACATCTGATCACCTCAATGCCAAGGAAGTACCTTAGCTCACCTAAATCCTTCATCTCAAACTTCTTCTTCAGAAAGTCAACTTCAGCAATCCTACTATTACTATCACCTGTAATAATCAAGTCATCCACATAGA
This sequence comes from Lygodium microphyllum, assembly GCF_053477565.2. Lineage (NCBI taxonomy): Eukaryota > Viridiplantae > Streptophyta > Polypodiopsida > Schizaeales > Lygodiaceae > Lygodium > Lygodium microphyllum. The sequence continues at coordinate 76,332,194 of NC_141136.1, read as the reverse complement.
TGACTATGATGACCAAACCTGCATATCCCTTTCTCACATAAAGTGAGTGATCAGCATCAGAAACATAAAAGCCAATATTGACAAGATACTCTCTGATCTTGTCAGACCATGCTCTAGGTGCTTGCTTGAGCCCATAGAGCGCCTTCTTTAACCTGCACACATACGTGGGATGCCCTAAATCTTCATAACCTACTGGTTGATCCATATACACTTCTTCCTGCAAATCACCATGCAAGAAGGCATTCTTCACATCCATTTGCTGCAACCTCCAACCTTTGGCTGCTGCCAAAGCAATCACACATCTGGCAATTGCCATCCTAGCAATTGGACTGAAGGTTTCTTCATAATCTATGCCATATGTCTAGGCATAGCCTTTTGCAACCAGCCTAGCTTTGTACCTACTAATAGAACCATCTGCATTGTGCTTAATCTTATAAACCCACTTACATCCAATAGCTTTTTGCCCTGCGACAATAATACTAGATTCCAAGTCTTATTGGCCTTTAATACAGCCATCTCCTCATCCATTGCTACATCCCAATGAGCATGACCAACAGCCTCCTCAAAACATGTGGGCTCAACATCCTCAATCACTTTCACCATATAAGCATAATGGTGAGCTGCATAACCTTCAAAACCAAATCTGTTAATAGGGCATCTCACCCTGCTAGACTTGCGTACCATTGGATCACTCAATGGAGTCTTTGCATTGACGCGTGCTCTTTGCACACCTGGAGTCCTCACTGAAGGAATGCCAAGCTCATCATCCAAGCTCTCTGAGCCATTGGAGTCTCCATCAAGAACTGCATCAATGCCATCTGACACTTCATTCTTTCCTTTGTCTTTACCTGTAGTGCTACTAGATGCACCTAAAGATGTAGAGCTACTCCTTAGTCTCCCAGACCAAGGACTACCAGATGATGTCTGTGGTCCACTAAGAGTCCGTGATTCTTGATTTTGAGCTTGCACATGAGTGTCATGATCATCATCATCATCCAATGCATCAGCACTAGATGCATACCAGCTGCTCATTTCATCAAAGATAACATCCCTGCTCACTCTGAACTTACATGTGACATGATTATAACAACGATACCCTTTCTGCTCTAAAGAGTATCCAATAAAAACACATTTTTTTTCCTTTGGATCAAGCTTCTTCCGTAGCTCATCTGGCACATGAACGTATGCAACACAGCCAAATTCCTTCAAGTGCGATACATCAGGCTTCTTTCCGGTAAAGCATTCTTCAAGAGTCATACCATGAACTGCAGTTGTGGGAGTTCTGTTCATAATATAAATAGTAGTATGAGCAGCCTCAGACAAAAAATGCTAAGGCATATTCTTTTCAGCCATCAAGGCGCGTGAAACTTCTGCAATATGTCTGTTTTTCCTTTCTGCAACCCCATTTTGCTGTGGGGTATACCTGCATGTGAACTGTCTCTTTATCCCATGAGACCTAAGGAAATCACTGAACTCATTCGAGAGGTACTCTCCCCCTCCATCTGACCTCAAGCACTTTGCTTTCAAGCATGTTTCTCTTTCAACTGTAGCCTTGAAAGTTCTAAAGTGCTCAAACGCTTCACTCTTTTGCTTCATAAAATATACCCACAGCTTTCTAGAACAATCATCAATGAATGTGACAAAGTATCAATTGCCTCCAAGAGATACATTTTGTGTAGGCCCCCAAATGTCTGTATGCACAACATCAAGGATATTTCTGCTTACATCTCTGTCATGTGAAAAGGGCTGTCTTGCCTGCTTACCAAATTGACATGCTTCACATACCTTATGAAATTCTGCAACTCTAAATGTAGACAAACCTGTAACCAACCCTTTGGACTGCATTTATTTCAGCCTTCGTACATTTGCATGTCCAATGCGTTTGTGCCAAATTTCAATATCTGCAACAACACCTTTTCCTTTAGCATACATAGCAGCATTCATAGTAGGAATTCCAGCATCCAGAGTAAACATACATCCAACTCTACTTCCCTTTGCTACTAACCTGCACTTGTCATTGAAGTCTTCTACAAAGCAGCCCTTTGCATTAAATCTGACTTACAGCCCTTGCTCTACTATTTGACCGACTGCCACCAAGTTCTTTGTAATAGATGGCACATGTAATACATCTGAAAGACTCTTTGTCTTACCATAATGCAAGGACAAGGGAACTTTTTCAATGTGTGAACTTGGGTGGCATGAATCATCACTCGTCTGCACATAACCTGCATTTTGCAAATCCTGTATCTCTCCAAACCATTTTGCATGGTTGGTCATATGATTGGATGCACCTGAATCAACATACCAAACATCATCATGTGTTCCCTTTCTTGTAACAGCATTCAGCATATGCTGCATAACAAATAGATATTTCTTTTTTTTCTTCATTCTGTTGTGAAGACAATGTATAGTTTCCTTGCTGCAACTTACCACTGCGAATATCATCTTTATTAGCATACCATTGGGTTGCAATATGACCTATTTTGCCACAGTAGTGACACACAATACTAGTGTTCTTAGAGCCTTTGTTCTACCATGCACCTCTTTCTCTAAAGCTTCCCCTACCTCTAAAGTTACCACAACCTCCTGAAACCTGCATATCGCCAAATTGCTAATTCAATCTATTTTGTTGGCTGTCACTACCACAGCCTCTTGAAGAGAACCTGCCACGTCCCCTTCCTAAACTGGAGTAGAAAGCTTGGACCTATTCATTAGTTCTTTCAGATGTCTCACTCTACATGTTGATCTCTTCAGTGATCATAAGGGAGACCAACTCATCAAAATCTGGAAATGGATTTCTGACATATACGGAAGTTACAAAAGACTTCCAAGCCTTTTCATTGTTAAGTCCACCCAAGGTAGATGACACCAAATTATCATCATCGGGCATTACATCAATCGCTACCAATGCATCTGCAATGCTCCTTACCTTCAGTGCATACTCATTGATAGACATCTTCCCTTTCTTCAATGTATTCAACTCTTGCTTGAGTTGAATCTTTCATGCCTTTGTATTTACGAAAAACATACTTTCAAGTATGGTCCAAGCTGCATATGAATTCTTTGCATTTCTAATATGTCCCAGCATATTATTGTCAATTACTGCAGACAGCCAATACATGACCTTCTTGTCTTTTGCATTCCATTCCTTCCGTGCCTTTGTCTGTTCTGCAGTTGGAGGATCACTCACCTTCGGCTCCTTTTCTTCACCTGAAATAAACTCGTAGAGGCCTTTTCCAATAAGGAAGTTCGTAACACGGAACTTCCATGAAGGGTAGTTGTTCTTGTCGAGCTTCTCAATGATGGGGCTTCCACTGTTCTCTGTCATTATCACAAAACTAATACCAAACAACAAGCAAATCTTCTGCAACCCTCGACTTGTAGTGCATAGCAATATACTAGGCAACCTTTTTCACTGTCTGCTCAACAATACATGCAATCTGCAACCTGTTTGCAGATAAACCTTATGTTTGCTTCCTGCAAACACCTCAATAATTACAGATTCGCAATCTGCAACTCAAACAATGCATAATCGACTACACTAGTCGACTGGCGCTATAACTATGCCAGTTGTTGAGGGCTGAAATGATGAACGGGTTGCCTCTTACCCATCCAACCTCCAATCCTCACTAAGAGAACTAAAGAGGGGCACCACCTAGCCAAAGGGAGGATGGGCTAGGACATCCCTTTTCTCAAAGAGAATCAAGAGAACCAAGACACAAATTTACAAGAGAGAATATATGTACTAGACACCATATTGGAATATAAGAGAGAGAGATGAGAGGAGAGGGAGACAAGAGGAGAAGAGGTAGAAGAAGCTTGCCATTATGCTACATGGAATGAGAAGATGAGAAGAGAGGGAGATAATAGGAGAAGAGGTAGAGGAAGCTTGCCATTATACTACATAATAAAAGAACTTACTCATAGCTTACCTCCAAGAGATGAGGATATTCTAGAATGCTCTCATGGGCTTGTCATTGTGCTCCCTACCCCCTTCTTCATTCTCCATGGGCTCTTTATATAGCCTCCATGAGGGATTAGATTAAGCTAATCTTCTTGATTAACATAATCCTAGATGATGTATGGCATCTTTGAAAATATGGCGAATACTGGATGGGACAAGTCTCCACCTTGGTCATCATGCAAGAAGCCAAGGGTGGTGGTAGACAAAATAGAGAAATGGAGCTAGATTACAAGAGGTGGGTGCCCAAAGCACATTATTATAATATATTTACAAGAAGGATAGAGTGGAAAGTTGGTGTGGTGAAAGAGAGAAGCAAATTGTATGTAGCCAGCAGTCTGTGCCTTCGTAACTTCAAATCCGTGAGGAATTTGAAAAAAGTTTCTTCTGCAACTTTGTAGACTAGATCAAAACCAATCGGGCATTGTGGGAATTTTCTTGAAATTCGATTTTCCTTGGGAGTTATTGAGATGATAAAAAATGGCTTCCAAAAGCTGCTTTGACTTTAGTCCCCCACATATATATAAATACATATAAGCATGTGACAAAAGGGGTCCATGCTTGTAAGCTTTTGTGTAAGATCCAAATGACACCATGATGTGGATATTGACTTGTGTGCTAGGGTGAGGTGTCCTCTAATGATGGTGATAGATTCCAAATCTTAGTGATACAAACGGGGCCCATGTGTAGTTGGAGGCTAGTCCTTTGAAAAATCTATGCATTCACTCAACTCCTAGGTGTAATCCATTTTCATTTTCACTAAGATAACCATCCCTTTTACCCTTTACATTGACATGCCTCTTAAGAACTTGTTCCCCCCATTTGCTAGAGTTATTATAATCGAGAAGCAATGTAGCATACCTAGTGCTTGAAGAGTAAACCCAAAGTGATATGGGAAGCTCTTGATAGGGGCTTTGGCCAAATTTTGTGGTAATAACCCGGGTTGTAAAAAACCCGGATCACTGTAAATAGATGTAACAACCTGAATATAATAAGTAATGAGTCAGTGGCCATGTGAGAGTCATAATGACCACCGACATGCTAAGTGTATATGTGTGGATCCATCTAACTAGGCGGTCCATCATTAATGTCCGCATGTGTTGAGCTTGTCATCTCAACATCCGTCCTTAAAAGTCAAGGGAGTCCTCTTGGGATTAGTGTAGGCCTTCTGCCAGTTCTGTGCTACTTTGATGTCTTTGGTTTTCTCCTCCATCTCATCCAACATTTTCTTGGATGCTTTGATTCTCAAGGTTGAATCATAGAAATTAAGATGGGACAAGCATTCTTGCCCATACAATGCTTAAAAAGGGGCCATACCAATGCTTTGTTGGTACAAAACATTGTAAGCAAATTTCAACAAGGGTAAATATTAAATCCATCTCTTGGGCTCCTTATTATAGTATGCTCTTAGAATATCTTCCAATACTTGATTGACTCTTTTAGTCTACCCATTAGTTTGAGGATGATAAGTGGTACTAAAATAGAGTTGTGCTAATCACTTGAAAGAGACAGGTCCAAAATTTAGAGGTGAACAATGAGTCCCTATTGCTAACAGTCCTTTTTGGTAATTAGTGCAATCTAAAAATATCCTTGATGAACATCCTAGCAATATCATATGCTTTTAAGGTAATCTTCATAAAAATGATATGAATGACCTTTGTCAAAACATCAATGACTAGTAGGATTGAGTCATATTCTCCTTGCACTGTTTAGACTGACTACAAAATCCATACCGATGAACTCCCACTTCATTTGAGGAATGTTGAGATGACATAGCTCTCTAAGGAGTTTAATCCTTTCAGCCTCTACTCATTGACAACTTAGGCATTGAGTTACATATCTTATTACATTAGCTTTCAGTCCTAGCCAATGATCACTTTTTCTTATTGCATTTATAGTCTTTGCATAGCCAAGATGTTGAGCTATTGGACTGTCATAGGCCTCTTATAGAATCTTCTTCTTGAGGTCCCAAGTAGTATTGGGCACACACAACCTGTTATGGAGTACAAAACCTCACCCTCAATGTGGTAATGCTTGAATTTGGCATTTTGTATTTTGGCTATCTCCCCCATATTGGATGGACTTGTGTTTAGCTCAAGGTAATCGAGGTCCTTAGGAATTTAAATCAGATATAGCCTCTACAATGGGATTACTATGCATGGAAATCAAACTTGTAAGAAATCCTTTGCTGGTTGGTTCTTTCATCAATAGGAAATTTAGGAAGGATTTCCTGCTTAGGATGTCAGCTAACACATTGTTCTTCCTAAGATGGAACTTTATTTCAAAGTTGAATTCTTGGAGGACCTCAATCCATCTCCTTTCTCATGTTGAGGTTAAGTTGTAGGGAGAAAATTCACTTGAGGCTTTTGTGGTCTATCACAAGAGTGAATTTTTTCTTGAGCAAATACTGACACCATAATTTTAGGATATGAATGACTATTAAAAGCTCAAGGTCATATATGTTGAGATATCGAGCTCCACTCGTGATATGCTAGGGTAAGCGTTGTGCATTTATGTCACCGACTTGTCAGTTGTTTGCAGATGCGGTTGGTACACCGCCCATGAATAATAGCTAGATGACAGCTATCCCTATCTACTCTAGTTCGTGGCTCAGTTAGTATACCACCTTAGTTAGTTGAGTTTGGTTTGAGACCCATATAAAGGGTTCTTCTATTTCTTTGTACTAGAGTTATTTTGGCTTATACAACTAAGAAGAGGAAAACTGTTTTCAGCCTCCACCTTTGTGTGTATTCCCCCATTGTGCAAGTAAGAAAGCTACAAGTGAGACTCCTTCCTTCTCTCCCACAATCTTGACATGGTATCAGAGCCTTGTTCGTGGTAAGGAGCTCAAGAAAGCAAACCAAGTTCACGGTGTTTTGGTAAGAGGACCAATGTTGCTTTCATTTTTCTGTTTTGGGAGCAAGTCTCTGCAGGTAGCACAGCCAGAAAGTGCAAGAGTGCATTGTCTCAGATTGAGACGCCCTTCGCGGTGTAGCAAGAGGGCAGTATATGCTGCGGGAGGGTGCTTTAGCCCTTGGTTGCTCTGTTTTTTTGATTTGAGGCCATTTCGGGGCCTGTTTTGGAGGCAGAAGTTTTCTGCATGCACTCAAGAAAAGGTCCTGTTTTATGCTATGCGACCACTATTCTACAGGTCAGTGAAAAGTTACTGTAGAAATTACATCGTATGCCTGTACGTAGAGACATTGGGAGTTACAGAATCATCCTTGTTGCTTGTTGATGCAAAATCGTCACTAGGAAGTGATTGTGTGGTCAAATACCACTTTTGTCAGTTTTGCAGATTTGCCCTTGTGAGGTTGAAGCTGTGTTCTTTGCAGTGACAGAATTTTTTGCAATGTTCTGTAATGGCGTCTGATTCTCTTTCATAGATTATCACTGAAAAGCTTGATAAGAACAACTTCCAAGCATGGAAGTTTAGAATGATGAATTTTCTTATGGGAAAAGGATATTGGGAATTCGTTGCAGGAAATGAAGGAGAACCAGTTCTTCCTGATGTTCCCAATCAACAGCAAATGCAGGCATTTAAAGCATGGCATGAGAGAGCCAGGAAAGTTATGTACTGGCTGTCTATCAGCATTTCAAACTCTATGATTGTGCATATTCAAGATGCAAGTACGCCAAAGGAGGCATGGGATACTTTGTCAAAAATGTATAGCACAAATGCGCAAGCCAGGAAAATGCAGCTCAAGCAAGAGTTGCACAATGTGCAAAGAGAAAGTATGAGCATCAATGACTACCACATGAAGGTGAAGAAGATTGCAGATGCACTTGCTTCCATTGGGTCGCCAGTGGAAGATGATGATTTAGTTTCTGTGACCTTGAATGGTCTAGGAAAGGATTATACACAGTTCCGAACATCCATTTCCGTTCGTGAAAGATTTCGTGATTTTGAGAAGTTGATTGCTCTTCTAATCTCTGAGGAGCAGAGAAATGGTGGTGCATCTTCTTCAGGAGGAACTTCAAAAGAAACTGTCTTCTACTCAAATGCTGGAAGAGGTAGAGGCAGAGGTAGAGGAGGCCAATCTAGAGGCCGTGGTAGAAATCAGAATATGCAGCAAACTCAAGAAAACTAATCCTTTGGAGGAGGATGTGGTAACTCTAGAGGCAGGGGGTGCCAAAGAGGTCGTGGTGGATGGCAAAGAGGCCAAAATGCAAACAATAATGTTGAATGCTACTACTGTGGTAAAATGGGTCATATGGCTAAAGACTGCTATAAAAAGCAGAATGACATCATGAATGGAAAATTGCAACAAGGGAATTATGCATCTTCTAGTAGACAGGGTGATGACAGAAATGAGCATTCGTTTATGGTGCAGCACATGACCAATTCTGTGACAAGTGCAGAAGAAAGCAACGATGTGTGGTATATTGACTCAGGTGCATCAAACCACATGACAGGTCATGTAGAATGGATGCAAGATGCAAGAAAAATGGAAAAACCAGGATTTGTGGAGACTGGTGATGATACTGCACATCCTATTGTGCAGATTGGAAAAATTCCTTTGTCTATGCAGGATGGGAAAAAGAAATACATGTCAGATGTATTTCATGTCCCGAATATCACCAAGAATTTGGTTTCTATTGGTCAAATGGTTGAGCAGGGCTTGCAGGTCAGATTTAATTCTCATGGACTCTTTGTTGAGGATATGAAAAATAAAGGTCGCCTGATAGCAAAAGGAAAGAAGAAGGGCAGAATGTTTACGTTGGATGCAGACATGCCTAAATTGAGTGCAACAATGCTTGCACATGGGACCAGTGTAGTTGCAGATATTGATATCTGGCATAAACGCATTGGTCATGTTAATGTACAGTGATTTAAATCAATGCAAGTCCAAAATATTGTTGCAGGATTGCCTAAATTCAAGGTTGCAGAAATGCATAAGGTATGTGAAGCCTGTCAGTTTGGAAAACAGGCAAGGAAACCATTTCCTAGACATGTTCAAGAGAGTAAGAAGCCATTGGAATTAATCCACACTGATGTGTGGACTACTAAAGCTGCATCTCTTGGAGGTTGTCATTATTTTGTCTCTTTTATTGATGACTATAGCAGAAAAGTTTGGGTGTATTTTATGAAAAAGAAAAGTAAAGTTTTTGGGCATTTCAAAACTCTTAAAGCTATGGTTGAAAAAGAAACAGGCCTGCAAATAAAATGCCTAAGGTCAGATGGAGGGGGAGAGTACCTCTCAAATGTGTTTGCAAGGTTCCTGCAGGAGCATGGCATAAAGCAGCAATATTCATGTAGTCATACCCCACAACAAAATGGAATTGCAGAAAGGAAAAACAGGCATATTGGAGAGGTATCTCGTGCCATGCTCAATGAAAAAGACTTGTCATATTTTTACTGGGCCGAAGCAGTTGCTACAGCAGTCTACATAATGAACAGGACTTCCACTGCAGCAATACATGGGATGACTCCAGAGGAGAGGTATACTGGTAGGAAACCAGATATTTCTCATTTGAAGATTTTTGGTTGCATTGCCTATGTTCATGTGCCAGATGAGTTAAGATCCAAGTTGGATCCAAAAGCTGAGAAGTGCATCTTTATTGGTTACTCTCTGCAGCAAAAAGGGTATAGATGCTATAACCCTTTTACTCGTAAGTTTAGAGTGAGAAGAGATGTTTTTTTTGATGAGATGAGTAGGTGGTATAAACCAGTAAATGTGATTGATAATGTAGATGCACAAAATGGTAATGCTACACAAAATTCACAGCAGCAGTCACAAGATATTAGTGGACCTGGAGCGTCCTCTAGCAGTGGTTCACATTCTTCGCCATTGACAGGCAGATTGAGATCAGGAGAATCTTCTCAAAGCAATGCAGATAGTGGTATGTAGGTATCACGAAAAGGAAAAGAGAAGGTAGATCAGCCCATGTTTGATGTGAATATAGGTCACTCTTATGTGGATGGTGAATCTAGTGGCTCAGAACAGATCATTGATGATGAGTTGGGTATTCCTTCTATTGTTAGACCTAGAGTAAGGAAGACCAGGGATGTTTTGAGAGCATCTGGAAGTGAACCTACTTTGCGTAGGTCTACCAGAGCTAGGTATCCTGTGGATAGGCTGAAATATGATGGATTTACAACCATTCACTATGCCTATATGGTCAAAGTGATACAGGAACCAGAACCCACTTCTTTTGAGCAAGCCATGGGAAAAGAAAAATGGGAGAAAGCCATGGATGAAGAAATGGATGCCTTGGAAGCAAATACTACATGGGAATTGGTACCTTTGCCTAAAGATAAGAATGCAATTGGTTGTAAGTGGGTTTATAAGGTAAAGCACAAAGCAGATGGTTCTGTGAACAGATACAAGGCAAGATTAGTAGTCAAGGGGTATGCACAAACATATGGCATTGATTATGAAGAAACATTCAGTCCAGTTGCAAGGATGGCAACCGTAAGAGCAGTCATTGCTATGCCTACATCAAAGGGATGGTCTTTATATCAGATGGATGTAAATAATGCCTTCTTGCATGGTGATTTGCAAGAAGAGGTCTATATGGAACAGCCACCAGGTTATGTGCATGCTGTTCATCCTGAGTTTGTTTGCAGGTTGAAGAAAGCCTTGTATGGCTTGAAGCAAGCACCTAGAGCATGGTCTGACAAGATAGGACAGTATCTTGTCACTATTGGCTTTCAGATTTTCAAGGCAGATTTCTCACTTTATGTGAGAAAAACAGAGAAAGGTATTATGCTGCTTGTCATTTATGTTGATGATTTGATTATCACAGGTGATAGTGATGAAGATATCCTTCATGTGAAAATGCTATTGAAGCAGAAGTTTGAGATGAAGGATTTGGGAGAGCTGCGTTATTTCTTGGGCATTGAGGTGATTAGATCACTAAGTGGGATATGGCTCTTGTAGAGGCAGTGTGGATTGGACATGCTGTCGAAATATGGGATGACAGGCTGTAAGCCTATTTCAGTTCCTTTGGAGCAGAATGTGAAGCTGAGCACAGATGCAGGTGAGCTTCTGGAAGACCCTACTATGTACAGACGCATAGTAGGAAGTTTGATTTATATGATTATTACCAGGCCAGATTTGAGCTATGCTGTTGGATTGGTAAGTCAGTTTATGCAGGCTCCAAGGAAACTGCATTTGGATGCGGGTAGACGCATACTCAGGTATGTGAAGTCCACATTGCAGTATGGACTATTTTATGAGACTGGAATTCAGATACAGTTGCATGGATACACTGATGCTGATTGGGCTGGTAGTATTTCTGATAGACAATCTACCAGGGAATATGTGTTCTCTTTTGGGAGTGCTGCAATCACTTGGAGCAGCAAGAAACAGCCTACAGTTGCCTTGTCAAGCACAGAGGCTGAGTATAGGGGCGCAGCAATGGCTGCATGTGAGGTAGCTTGGTTGCATAAGCTACTTTATGACATGCATCAGCCTACAGATGGGCCAGTTGTCATTTATTGTGACAACATGAGTAGTATATACTTGGCAAATAACCCAGTCTATCATGCTAGAACAAAGAACATTGAGGTGCATTATCACTATGTGCGGGAGAGGGTTTTACTAGGTCTTATTGATCTAGTTTATGTCAGCACAGGGGATCAGGAAGCTGACATATTTACGAAGGCATTGGGCGCAGAGAAGCTGCACAAGTTCAGAGACCTGCTTGGTGTACATGAATTGGGATTGAGCTCGAGGGGGAGTGTTGAGATATCAAGCTCCACTCGTGATATGCTAGGGTGACCGTTGTGCATTTATGTCACCAACTTATCAGTTGTTTGCAGATGCGGTTGGTACACTGCCCATGAATAATAACTAGATAACAGCTATCCTTATCTACTCTAGTTCGTGGCTCAGTTAGTATGCCACCTTAGTTAGTTGAGTTTGGTTTGAGACCGATATATAGGGTTCTTCTATTTCTTTGTAGTAGAGTTCTTTTGGCTTACACAACTAAGAAGAGGAAAATTGTTTTCAACCTCCACCTTTGTGTGTATTCCCCCATTGTGCAAGCAAGAAAGCTACAAGTGAGTCTCCTTCCTTCTCTCCCACAATCTTGACAATATATAGTATAGTTTTTCTCATAAGGCTTAAGCTTGTGAGAAGAATACTCCACCGAATGCCTGTATTGAGTAAGAACACATCCTAGTGCCATGATGTTGGCATTGGTAATGATCTCAAACTCCTTTGCAAGATTTGGTGTCTCCAAGATGGAAGTGGTAGTGAGACATTGCTTTAGCTTGTCAACACTCTCTTGCTCTCGCAATGTCCATGTGATTTTTGCTTGCTTTTTAAGCAATTTAGTGGGGGGTGTTGCTATCAAGGAGTAGTCTTTGATGAAAATCATGTACCACCCTTGACATTAGTAAGGTCTACTGATATGCCTTTCTTTGAGATGATGAATACTAGGTATCTAATCATCTTCTTAAAGAATGAACACTTTTTCTTCTTGGGATTTTTTTTTTCACGAAACAAAATCCATAGATGGCCTAGATGATCTTCCTCTGTCTTGGAATGGATGAGAATGTCATTAAAAAATATGAGGAAAAATTCATCTAGATATTTTTGGGGGTAAATGAACCTTTGCCTAGCCACTTGTGTATTAGTTACATTGACAATGCCTGCATACTCACGTAGCTGTACACTGTAGGTGGCGGGTGTCGATCACTATCACTTCAAATAAAGGCAAGGCCGGTCACTTCAAATAAAGGTGGCGGGTGTCCATCACTATCACTTCAAATAAAGGCAAGGCCGGTCACACATTGTGACTGTTTGAGTTTCCACATTGTGTATGTCTCTCTCTCTAACACCATGGGGCCTCAAGAGAAACACCAAGAAAAAGGGGTTTCAACTGCAAGAAAATCTATCTTGTAACATCAACAAGCTTTTGTTTCATTCTTTAGAGAACCACAATAAGGAAAAGAACAAATCTTCACGCAACATCATAGTAGATATCTCCCACGGATTTAATAGAATCAATCATAATCTTCAATTTCTTCATAAAATCCATCAATAAAACAAGAAACACAAAAGAATACACCAATTTTGAATGGAAATAATTACATAATATTCATTTTCATTGTCTTCATAGTTCTCTCTCTATCTCTCATGGTAGATACATTGTTTTGATAGAATTGGCTATCTCTGACTCTCTCTATCTCTCTCTCTCATACTCTTGCTCTCTCAATAATACATCATAAACTCACTACAATACTCAATAATGGCACTCAATTCTCCTCTCTTGGTTGTGGATACACCTCCCAAAATGTATGTTAAATGCGAAGAGGCACCAGAGATATCATAGTGTCCTGTGAGATCTGGCTTTTGTCACGGTTCTTTTGTAACCTTCTATGAATCTTCAACAACTACTTCTTCACTTAAATTAGCTTGAATAGAGCTTCCATTCATCCTTTCCTAAAACAAAAACACTTCCCAAAACATCCATACATCCAACATAACACTCAACAGAAACGAATAGAACAGACCACAGAGCAACAAATATACTGAACAATAGAACCACATAACCTTACATAAGATCAACGGAGACCATAAAAACCAAACCAAAATCAATTTAGTATTTTATAAACCTTTTAACACAACCTCAGCCATCTCTCAAAACATTTATTCAACCATCTCAACTACCAAAACATAAGAAAACAGAAGAAAATTAGACCTTACAGAACCGAACATAAAAAATTATAAAACCCTACAGAACAACATATCCTCATCAAAAACTATCATAAACCCTTCAAACATACTCAAACCATTCCAAACACTTCAAATCATCTTCAAATTCAAACAATCCATCACCAAAAACAACCATTCAGCAACAAAAACAACAAAAAATCAACCCAAAAAAATATCGTTTCAGCACTCAACATATCCCCACACTTAGAAAGGAAGCATTCTCGCAACCTCATTAAAAAAAAATGAATAAAAGCTCTAATATCTGTTAAAAAGAATCTTCAATCCAGCTCAAATCACCAGTTACTATCATGACCCCAACATATTAGCTTCATAGAACTTGTATCCAAAACACATATGAAAGGAAAACCAATAACGCCAAAAACCATTCCAATACCATAAAACCAAAATAACTCAAACTATTAAAGGATATAAGAGTTCAACATCCAAATTCTCACCGCAACCATGTTATAACCATCATCAGTAATCTTCACATCTTCATCTTCATCAGCTCCTCGCAATATAAAAAATAAAAAAAACCCAACACAAAAAATACCCATATACAAATATAGTTTGAATGGCACAAATCCCCAAAAAATTGGAGAGAAAGAAGAAGTTTCCATTAAGAAAGAGAGGATACAATCATGAAAACCCTCCCACTAAGTAGGATGAATGTATTTTTTCTTAAATTGCATACTAAATTTAAGACGGTCTAAGGGTTTGTTCTCATCTACAAAGTACTGAGGTACATTTTGGAGGAACTATAGACAACACATCCTTTCTAGTAAAAGTATGAACCTGTTAGGGAACGCTTGTGCAAAGTAATACATAACATCCATGTGAGCAATAGCTACATCCTCATTTGGATTAAGCAGCAAGTGTGGGATACTCTTTCGAGTATTCAGGGTGGACTGCTGATGCATGAAAGCAAGATACCAGCAAAAATGAGCTACAAGGCAAACAGTGGTATCTCCAAAAGTAACATGTACTCTAGCAAAATGGAGGTAAGAGTTCGAACATGCTGCAGAGGTATCCCAAGACCCAGGAATAAAAGGCCAGTTAAACACGGTCCTGTCACAGAATCATGTAGTGTCCATTGTCCTCAACGAAGTATGTTACTATCATACCCTAGGGTATCTAGCACTGTCTGAGGAGGAAGGTTAATGTAATCGGATGGAGAGGGCAATGGAATAAAAGGGGAACATTGTAATGGAGGATATGATAGATCATAAAAGGAAGGTAAATGAAGGGATAAAGAAGGTGGAAAAGGCGGAGAATACATCAAAAAGGTATGAAGGGATTCTGCTAGAAAAACAAAAGGAATAAGAGGAACGGTAGGTGGAGGTTCAGAAGGAGTAAACACAATATTAGTGAGTTTGGGAATCTCCCAATTTTCATTTTTTGAATACTAAAAAGGTGGCACCTAGATAACATGCCCATAAGTTTCTCAAAACCATATGATGTGGCCTATCATTGGAAAACACTTGAAAAATGGAATCTATTGAGCTATAGAGCACTTGATTTAGAGTTATAGTTTTCAAGTTATGACAAATCCAAAGATTTGACCACGTGTCCCAAACTCATGGAAAATTTCCATATTCCCCAATATGGTGTTAGTAGGAGATAATGTAGGATCAGCAATGAAAGGACATGTAGTAAAAACATGAATATGAGGAAATCCTAAAGGGGTAAAGGATAAGAGAGGAATTGTGTTAGGACTAGATGAAAGAAGAGAAACATAAAGAGGGAAATGATAAGACATGAGGGAATAAGAAAGAAGATTTGCAGGATCTAAGGGATAAATAGAACAACAAAAATTAAGGTCTTGAAAAAAGGACTCAGAAAATAACGGGTGATCAGTAATAAAGCTCAATAATTGAGATTGTGGAGGATGGATATTAGATTTATGAAAAACATTTATGATTCGACGAGGCTCCAAAGCAACATCCTCCAAAGGTGGATGCCAAGCATGTCCCTTACACCAAAATGTATGCTCATGATAGATTCACAAACTCTCTGCTAGCAGAAGCTCAATTGAGTGCACATACATCACTGCCTGTAAGATGACATCTCCCACATAAACATTCTAATCTTCTTCATCAGAGATCTGCAAATGCCCTGCAAGATACATGAAAGATGGTAACTAGACCTCATGGGAAACCAACTCATCCACAAAGCGATCAAAAAGAGCTCTCAAGAGATCTGCATGCTAGAGACTTGACCATCCATCCTTTGGAGGCTCCAAATCCACATTGCTTAAGGATATATATAAAGCAAATCTCTGATGGTTATACTTCACCCAAAAGGAAGGAAGAGGTGACACCAATTTAGTATAACAAACAAAATCATTTTGCATGCAATCCATACGCTCCTGAAGGCGTTCAACCTTAGCTGAGAACCCATCAAATAGTTTAGCTTTTTGTTGCAACTAATCAAGCTCCTCTTTAGAAGACAAACCAGAATATACAGGAGCGGGAGGAGAAACAGAAAGAACAGCCACTCTTTGGTTAAGTTCTTCAATAAGTTTCTTTTGGGACTCTACAGTTTCATGAGAGTGCTGCAACTGTTCCTCACTAGTAGCAAGTTTACTAGCCAAAGTGACCATTTCCTCAAGGGCATAATTTTTCTCAATTATCAGAGATGCATTCTCCTCCTCCAAATTAGCAATCTTAGATTCCAACTCTTGAATAGTTACCTTCTGTGAATCCATTAAGGCTGTGGCAGTAGTCATTTGGTTATGGATATCACTGAGTGTAGCCCTTTCAGAAGACAGATCCTCCAGTGCCTTACTCAACTGACTAGTTAAGGAATCCACCTTGTCTTGCATGGTAGTGTAAATACTTGTCTGAAGATAAGAAGTGAGAGAGGTTTCCAGAGTAGACTGGACATTTGAAACCATCTGTGGAAGCATGGGTCCAAATAATATGGTTTGTAAAGATGAAGGAATTTGTAAATCTAACTGTCCTTCCTTTTGGGCTGCATATAGATTGGTATAGCAGAGGAATGAAGGAAGGGCATTGCCAGAAACAACATGAATGGATGTTTGTACTAGGGAATCTAGTATAGGAGGATTGGAAGGACCCTTCGTGCGAAAGCGTTTCTTGCGAGAAAACACCACATGGGACTCTTCATCTTCTGAATTAGGTTGCATAGCTCGAGGAGAAGGAATTGAAGATGTAGGCTGCACTAGTAAAGGAGTAGGATCTAGCACTGGAACACCACCAGGAGGAGGTACAAAAGTGAGGATTCTGTGTAATAAGGCACCATAGGAGACATTACTATTTTGACCCTTCCGTACTTGCTGGAAATGTTGATCCATCTTGGATAAGGAAGCCTACCCAATTGAACCTAGCACCCTCTAGAATCCTCACAAAAGATGTGAACAGTTCTTTGGACAGATACTTGGATACAGACTTGCTCATCTTGGAGGAATTGACATCGCTGCTTCCATATGGGAGAAGAGATATGGGCAATAGATACCCCTAAACTATTAATGAGCTGGTTAAGGAGCAAGGGGTTAGAAGTTTCCTTCTTCATTAGCGTAACAATCTCTTCAGCAATGACTAACTAGTTACCGCTAGGCACAAATGAAGCAGAAATGGGCAAGCAGAGTGCTTCACTGATATTAGCTACAGATAAACAGAAGGTGCAGTTATAAACCAGACCAGATTGGTTTTTGTAAGAAGCCAAGAAGGAGTAACAAAGTTTCTTATCTACAGACAGCAATGTGAGGGCAACAAATGGACGGAGGCCTGCACGTTGGATGCAATCCACCTCTAAAAGGAGGGAATAATCATGGATTGCGAGGGGAACATACTGTACCACAATTGGAGGGGTAGAAGTAGGTGCTATTCAGACTATAGCAAAAAACCCACACACACAAAACCAAGAAGACAAAGAGAAAACTTGCAAAACCCACAAACAAAACCTCCACTGAGACCATTAAGAAATAAACCGAGGATCAAACTGATTGGACCAAACCACCCCAAACAAACCACATCCTACGGAAAAGTTGACATGACCTACGCACATATGCGGCCGAAAGCTTCATGCTATGCAACAAACATGCACCTTATATCCCCGTATCAAGCACACAAAATAAAATAAATATGTCACACATATTGTAGCCAAAACACAGACTCAAAAAATCATGATTGAACCAAATATTCTGACTAAAAATAGAATAGACACCATATGGACCAAGGTCAGATTAATAATTCCAAATCCCACGTAACGTTCAGCGTCCTACAATGCGGTGAAGTGGGTGGGTGAAACTAACGACTCATTGTTTATTAGATAATCCATTAAACACAATTCATTGTTAAGTTAATCCGTTAATACATGGTGAGTCCGAAACGTAGCCCAGCCCCTCTCAGACTTGACACAACTTGACTTGACTTGGTGTCACTAAATTGATTGCTTATTACACATTCTCTATTTAATAAATTCATGTCAATAAATTAATGACTCACTTTTCTTTAAGTGTTGATGATGATCTAGCATGGCCATGAGACCATTTAGAGACCAATATTCCTAGTGCATCACTTAATGGGGTGATCAGAGCACTGTGACGGGGATATCTGGTACATGCAGTACAAGTTATGAAGGGGGAAAGAAGTGTCTGCCAAGTGTAAGAGTGTACAAAGAACCAAGGAGTTACACATAAATAAAGATGGATTGAGTTCTAAGAAGAGGAAGTGCATTAGCATTGTGTATATGTATTTATGTGTGCATCCAGGGATGCTTGGGAATGTTTACTTGTGTGTAATGAGCATTCCATTCATTTGGGGTCATCCTCTCCCCTACAAGTCAAGGTTTAAGATCTTTTCTTTCATTAAGAAAGACGAGAGAGGGAATTCTCTCACTAAGAAAGACGAGAGATGTGATCCACTAGAAGTGAGGAGAGAAGTGATTTTCTTTTTCTAAGGTCTAAAATGACACAAGCTTTTGTGTGGAATTCAATCTTAAGGTTGAGGCCCAAGGCAATCTAATGAACTCTCCTCATCTATGACTCAAGGTGGTTGCATGGACCACAAGTTAATAGTACAGTTTAAAAAGCTTTTTTTTTGGAAAATCCATTTTAAAAATATCTTGTAATAGATAAACAATCTCTAAAAATGGGCCATGTAGGTTATTGGAAACAACGAGATCTACAACTTTTGTGTTGGACATTTTTTCATCCAAACAATGCACAAAGAGATATCTCGAAATTAATGCTGCAGAGTGGAATGACCACATCTTGCATGAAGATCAACTCAACTCTCTCTCCAAGAAGAGAAGCTCTTGAAAGCCTATAAAAGAGGAGGCTTCCTTGGATGTAAGGGAGAGGTGAAGGAAGCATCACTTTGAATGTATCCAAGAGGAGAAGAGAAGGTGCAAGTGCTGCGGAAGCTCTACTGAAATCAAGTTCCAAGAGGAGAAGAGAAGGTGCAAGTGCTGCGGAAGCTCTGTTGGAATCAAGCACCAAGAGGAGAGCCCTACACATGTTGTGTAGGAGAGAGGGAGACTCAAGAAGGATCAAAAGGTGCCAACTTTCAAGTTGTGCAAGTGTTAGCCAGTTGTATACCGTGCAGGGAACTGTGATCTTGTTTCCAAGATCTACAAGTAAGAACTGGCTTATGTGTAACGGAGGAGCTTGCTCCTTGTCAATAATTTAACTCCATAAGAGGGGGGACTGGCCCATCTTCCAGTCCCTAGTGTGTTGCCAGTTTTTGTACCTCTCTCTCTCTACATCTTTCTTTTCTCTCATCTATTCTCCCTCTGTGCTAACATAATATTCGCCATAAATATTTTAAGTATATAAGAAAGTCCAGTGTGTATCTCGGATTTTATAATACTTGGTCTCTACTGATGCAATTCATTGTTACAATTACATGATGTGTGACACTTAAGTATATGCATGTGTGACTTTAGGGGGTTTATTTTAATTACAATTTAATGTGTCCTTAATGTGTGTGCGTATGCACTTGTGAATGGAGTTTAATTTACAAATTACATGAGTTAGGTTGCAAAGGTGCACGTGCAATGGCAGGTTTCCTTTTATAATTAACGTATGGTTCGTTTTAATTATAATAATTTATGATGTGCATTCTGTTAATTGGGTGTGTGCAACGGTCAATGGATTTTATTTACAATTAATGGTGTGTTATGGTGCAAGTGAGAGAGGGAAAGAAGAAAGGAACCTGGCAATGTGTAGGTGGACATGCCCAATGTCTGAAACCACATCCTCCAAAATGGAATGCGCAATCCACGCAAGTCCACAAAAACTGACAAAAGGTCGACTAACAATAGTCGTCTTGGTGGATAGAAAAAAAAAGAAAACTAACACCTTGACTAAACAAAAACAATGATATACATGACCAAAATAAAGGAGAAGATGTGGATTGAAATTTTAGTGGGATATTTTGACTTGTATGGTTTTCTTGTTTTTATTTTGTGAGTTTTTTAAATTTATTTTTTATATTTTATATTTTATATGTTTTTTTGGGTTTTTTCAAATCGTAAATGAAAAGGAGGGTTTGTTTATGTTTGTTTCGTTGGTTTGGTTTATTTTGTTTTATTTTTATTTTTTTAATTTAAAAAAAAGAAATAACCAAGAAACCAATTTATCCCACTATGAAGGTTGAAAACCATTCTGTTTCAATGTGATGGAAATGTTCTTATCCTATTTGGGAGTTTCAAAGGATGTGTTTATGATAATTACATTGTCATAAGATTTTTTCCAAAAAAGAAGTATTTTTTAAAAAATATTTTAATAACTTTTCATTAAAAAAAATTATCCAAAATGGAAAAGAAAGTGAATGTTATTTTCTAGAAATTTTTGGATTTTTTAATTTAAAGGTATTTTTTTGGAAATTTTATCAATTTTCATCATTTTGTGAATAATTCTAGGCAATTTGAAATTTTTAGTAATTAATTAATGGCATTTTTCATGAATAAAAAATTTTAAACTATAGGAAAAAGTTTCGGCAAATTTTTGTAAATTTTTGGAATTTTTAATGTTTATTTTTTAAAAAATTAATTAATTATGTTATTTTGTTTGTGGAATTATTCGTGGGATTTCAAAAATGAATACCTGGATGCGCGTGTGAACAGTCGTGTGTGAACAGCAACAAGTACGCATGCCCATGAACGAGTTCTCACGCGTCCTTATGTGTAAACGCCCACAAAAACCATGAACTCCAGGACCATGCGCAGCTGCGCGTGAATAGCTGCGAGACGAAGACTGGTAACCCGCACAAAAAACAAACTTGGTTGCGCGCGAAGAGGGGCTGATGAGGGCGTAGGAGTAGGGGGACTTAACAGGGGGTGGGGGAAGGGGGCTTGGGTAGGGGTATGGGAAAGGGGGCCTGGTTAGGGGGGGGGGGGTGGGAAAGGGGGCTGGGGTAGGGGGGTGGTGGGGGAGGAGGTGGAGGTAGAGGTGGTGGAGGAGGGCAAGGTGGAGAAGGCGCAGGTGGGGGCGATGGTGGGGGAGGAGGTGGAAGTAGAGGTGGTGGAGGAGGGGAAGGTGGAGAAGGGGTAGGAGGGGGCGATGGTGGGGGAGAAGGTGGAGAAGGCACAGGAGGGGGCGATGATCGCTGAAGAGGAACCGGAGGAGGCACAGGGCGGTGCTAGATGAGGGCAGGAGGCGGTGGGGTGGCGAGGGGCTTTGCGCAATGAGGCGAGGACAGGAGGTGGTGGGGCAGCGAGGAGGCACAGGGAGGTGATTCCAATCGGCGGCGGCGAGGAGCATAGGGAGGCGACTCCAATGGTGGCGGCGGGCGGCTCCAATGGCGGCGGCGAGGTGCGCAAGGAGGAACGAGAGAAGGAGAAGAGGGGAGGTGGAGGAGAAGAAGAAGAAGAAGAAGAAGAAGAAGAAGAAAAGAAGGAAGAAGAAGGAGAGGAGGAGGAGGCCGAAGAAAAACAGTCGAGGCCGCAAGGGGTGCCAACCGTTTTTTTTTTTTGGTTTAATATTTTTTTTGCTTGTTTCATGGTTTTTTAAATTAAATTTTTTAATTTTTAATTTTTGTTTTTAAAATTAATTGGTTGGTTTTAAGTTGTTGTTTTTTGGTGGTTTTTTGTTGTTTTTATTTTTTTATTTTTTTATTGTTATTGTTTTTGGTTTTTTTTTTTTGGGTTTTGATTTGTGTGTTTTTATTTTTGTTTTTGTCTTTTAAATTGTTATTTATTTATTTTTTTTGTTTGGTGGTTGTTGTTTTTCTTTTTTGGGTGAATTTGGGTTTGTTTGTTTGTTGTTATGATTTGTGTGTTTTGGTTGGGATTTTTTTTAAAAAAAAGGGGGGAAATGAAATAAAATAAAAGCCCAAAAAAGGGAAGTGCGCCCTCGTCCCGTGTGTATGCACGGGGGGAGGGGGTGGGGGATTTGCATTGACGGGATGGAACACGACCGGGACGTCGGTACGAAAGGGCGCGAAGGCGATGAGGCGTCGCGAGGCGCGTAAATTCATAAACGCACATGTTCACGCGCGAGGCGAAGCACACAAGAACACGACAAAATAAAGAAGGGATTAATTTTGGAAAGTCCACTTGTCAAAATGAAGTGCAGAAAGAAGGAAAAATGTGCAGAATAATGTGTCCAACAATCTTAGCATATCAAAACACAGTCCCGACTGAGTTAGGGCACGTTCACATGGGAAAAGCCCAAAAATAAGACCCGAAACAGGATGCAAAAATTAATATAAAAAGATCTCGGCACCAGAATGAAGGGAAGTAAAAAGGAAAAATGTCCACGAGAAGGGGATTCATAGGGCTGTCACATCAACACACAATTCCGAGGGAATTAGGAGGGGTTCACATGCAAAAAACACAAAAAAGACACTTGAAAACACAAGGAAAAATTAATAACTAAAAATCCGGCGATTAGAATAGGGGGGAGAAAAAAGGAAAAAGAGGGGGGGGGGGGGGGAAGGTTGGCTGGACACTGCTGTCAAATTAAACTGGAAGTTGGGGGCAAACAGGGGATGTGCATATGGGAAAAGTGTGAAAATTACGCACGAAAATGTCCCGAAAACCCGCAAAAGTTGATATCAGACCAATCATGCATCGGAATGATACAGAGTTAAAAAAAAGTCAAGGGAAAGGTGGTTGTTAGGGCTATCATGTTAAATCAAGGTTCCGAAGCAATAAAGACGCATTCACATGAAAAATCGTATAATTTACGTGAAATGCGTCAAAAATTAATATCGCAAGAACCGTGTGTCGAAACAGGGGTTGATAAAAAGGAAAAATGGGCAGTTCAGAGGGACAAACAGGGCTATAATGTTGGATTTGGATTTCAATGAACGTAAGATGCATTGACATGCAAAACGTCAAAACAAGGGATAAAGGGAAATAGGGAAGGAACGGCCCCAAGGGTGGGGTAAAGTGAGACTAGTGGGTGAGAAAGGGGACCCCATGAGGGTAAAAATAGGTCATGGCATACATGATCATTTGGAGGCATATGCAGGGGTATGCATATCAGACGTGCAGGGACACATCCCCATACTTAAAACCTTAACAAACAGAGTAAAATGCATCAAGATAACCTATGACTCGCCAACCAACTGGACTCTAATGTCCCCATACTTAAAACATTACATACACTTGCAATCATAAAGATAGGCTTAGAAAAACTTGGCCCGTTTCACCGAGCATTGTAGTTGATGATTGATGTCACGTCTTGTGTTGCAATTGGCTCTATAGGAGGTACCAAGGTGTCTTCACATCATACATCCAACGCGGTAGGGACCACACAACAGTACTCAGGGAGGTAGCTGATTGGTAAAGCCCGTCTGGTAGGTGTTGTGGATAAAGGATAGTCTCCTAGCTCGCAGCACTCAGATGGGAATGAACGAACAGTCACTCGCCCCATCATGGACATCACTCGAGATAGTATTGATGGTAACCTAGATCTCACACACGGTTTAGAAATCAACAAGGGGAATGGTGTAGAGGGAGTATGCCACGGTGCATAGTTGATGGTGCATTAGTGTGTCCAACCCTGTCTGGCATAAGTGCAAGCAGGAAGGCCAGGGAGCCTTGTAGTGCAGTATACAGAATAGAGTGTACAGAATAGGGTGACATGTCCTGTGATGGCGACAGAGATCCATCCTGTGTGTGCATAGGGAAACATAAACGTACCTGACTCCAATTGTTGTAATGTCCCTCAATCTCACCTCTCGGAATTGATTGAGGAGAAACACCAATCACACTGAGCCCACCCTCTCTCTCACACTCTGTTGAAAGATACAGAGGGTAGCCTATTCTTGAAACCCATTGATGTAATCCTCGCATTCACTTATGCAGAGGTTGTATGGCTTATGCGCATTTGATGGTGCAATAGTGCATCCCGCCCTGTGCTGGCATACAGTGCAAGAAGGAAGGCCAGGGAGCCTTATGGTGCAGTGTACATGAATAGATCGTGTGTTGTGCATTAAAAGTAGCCCAACGCGTGCATGCAACACTCCATTCACACATCTCACCTCCTCATTTGATTTGAAGGGAAAGACTGGTCACTCACCCACCCTCTATCTCACACTCTTTTGATAGATACAGAGGGCAGCCCATACTCACGTCCCCATCCTGTTAGGATGAAAGATCACATCACTCAAGGGGTTGGTGATGAAGATTGCGCCAGTTGTTGTTGTCACCAGAGTGTTGAAGATGATGCGTACCCACGGAGGTAGCTGACACGTCTGGTACTTCAATGATTTGTATGAAAGATCGTCTGTTAAGGAGGGCAGACATACTGATATTGTAGAGACAACGCACCAAGGGAGGTGGCTTCAAATTGCTTCTGGAAAGGTTCTGCAGATGAATCAGCTATCCTGAACTGTGAGGTATTACCATCTTTTCCACAGTCAGCTTCCCCCCAAGGGTGTTTCCAACTTTTCTTCTTGGAATGAGGATTGTTACGACAGGGAATTTCTTCCTTTTTTCCCATAATAGTTTTCTTTTATCTTTCTTTTTTTTTCTTCTTAAAAAAAAAACCTATTCTTGAGGGTGTCTCCACCTTTTCTCAAAGAAATAGACCGGCACAGTAGGGACCATAGTCCTTTTCTCCCATAATCGTTATATATATATATTTTCTCTTTTTTTTCTCTCTTTTGTTTTTTTTTTTGCTTTCAAAAGGGAAATGGTAGAAACACCATTTGTCAGAACCATCCTCTCCACCACGGTTGATTGAAATAGAGGATAAGAGATCAGGGACAGGAGGTGGGCTGGAGGAAATAGAGGGTTGCATGCACCTCTTCAGGAGTGGTAGAAGAACAACTATCAGAAGTAGCATAAGAAGAATTACAATGCCACGCCAGTGGGAAAAAGGATGGGGTGATTGTGATTATCAAGATCCCCAAGGAGAGAAGTACTTCTTCAGGCGATAACCATTAATCAAGAAGGGATCATCAGAGGCATCAACGGTCTACACTTGAAAAGAGCCATTAGGGTTGACAGCAAAGTACCTTGTACAGGCCCATCCAACGTTGTTGAAGCTTGCTAGGAAACTTGCTAAATCTTGAATCATAGGCCATAATCCATGCACTGTAAAGCCATCCTGCGAGTCTCATCTAAACATTCAAAGTGCAGGAGGTAGCATTGCAGTACTCATCATCTCCCAAGCGTTCTTTGATAACCACTCGCAAAGAGGGCAATTCTAGTTCAACCAGGAAAACAGCTTATGTACCATACACCAGCTAGAAAGGGGTTTGTCTTGTAGTTGTCTTATGGGAGGTTCTGTACGCCCAGAGGGCCTCTATAAGTTGATCATCCTAGTCATGATGATGTCGGCAATCGTTCTTGTCAAGATCGAGCAGAGGATGCGGTTGGTGACTTCAACTTGGCTGTTGGCTTTGGGGTAGTAAGGAGTGGACTTACAATGGCGGATCTTATACAATTCCGTCAACTCTTCCATGATCTTGTTAAGGAAATGAGTACCTTTGACACTTACCAGCTCAAGGGGACTATTCTCGTACATGAATAGGGTTACGCTGTTGCTATCGTCCCACTTTAGAGCTTTAGCTTCACACCACATTATGACATAATCCGTACATACCAGGATGTATCTGTTCTGCTTCCGTATGGTGGGCGGATCAATGGGACCCATGAAATCAATCCCCCACTTCTCGAATGGCTTTAGGGGAAGAATAGGTTGTAGTGGCATGGCACTTGTTTTGGTGGGTTTTTCCATTCGTTGACAAGCATCGCATCTCTTGCAGTAGTCATATGCATCCTTGTGGAGGGTTGACCACCAGTATCCCACTAACAGAGCCTTCCTAGTTGTTGCTTCTCCTACAAAGTGTCCACCACATGATTTGTCATGGCATGCTTTCAATACTATGCCGATTTCGTCTGTTGCAACACAGCTTCGCAACACTTCATCTTTGCCTCTCTTATATAGCACACCGCCTAGCAAGGTGTAGGGGAATGATTCTAATAGAAGTTTCTTCTTCTCACGGCTTGAGATGCCAAGAGGATACTGTTGAGTTGCCAGAAGGTTGGATATGTCCGCATACCATAGAGTAACTGTGTCGACTAGAAATAAGGAAGCATCAGGAAGATTTGGATCATCTTGTTCCTCTTCTATAGTTTGAGAGATTCGTGATAGATAATTGGCTAGGACATGGAAATGACCAAGCTTAGTGACCACTTCAAAATTGAACTTCTAGAACAGAAGAAACCATCTCATTAGTCATCCTTTAACATCTATTTTGTTCATCAGGAAGGACAGGGCTTCATGATCTACGTAGAACTTGAAATGCATTGACAGTAGATAGTGTCGAAACTTCTCTAGTGCAAACACCATTGCTAAGCACTCAAGCTCTTTCACTATGTAGTTCCGCTCTCAATCAGTTACTTTCCGACTTGCATAATAGATTGGTTGATCTAATTTAGAGGGGCCCTTTTGACATAAGATAACACCTAGCCCTTCAACTGATGCATTTATGTGCACATGGAGCTCCTTCATCTAGTTAGGAGGCTGCAAGATAGTGCTTGGATGAGGCACTGTTTTAGGGTATTAAAGGCTTCTTCACAATCATCAGTCCAAAGGAAATCTGCATCTTTCCTTAAGAGCTTGTGCAGAGGGGCTGCCTTGGTTGTAAAATGTGCAATAAATCAATTGTAGTAGCCCACATGGCCAAGAAATCCTCTCAATTGCTTAAGGTTTGTTGGTGTTGTCAAGGTGGAAATCTTCTCAATCTTGGCCAGGTCTATTGCAATCCCTTGTGCAGAGACAATATGGCCCAAAAGAACTCCTGATGAGACACCAAAGACACATTTGTTCGGGTTGAGAGAGATTCCATACTCTTGGCATCAGTCAAAACATTGCTCTAGGTGTCCCCAATGCTCACGGATTAGGCTATAGACACAGAACTCATCGAGATACACCTCAATGAAATCATGCATATGATTCTAGAAGATAGCCATCATTACTCATTGGAAGGTGCAGGAGCATTATAGAGCCCAAACGACATCACTCTGTAAGCATAGGCTCCCCATTCTGTTGTGAAGGTTGTTTTGGATTAGTCCTCCTCTGTGATTTGGACTTGGTTATATCCACTGAATCCATCCAAGAGGGAACAGAGCTCATGGCCTGCCATTGTGTCCAATAGTTGGTTTGTGAAAGGGATAGGAAAATGATCATTCTTCATCTTCGAGTTGAGCTTTTGAAAGTCCACACATATTCGAAGTTTCCTGTTCTTCTTGGGTACAATCACAATGGGCGAAACCCATTCATTATTAGCCACGAGATAAATGAACTCGGCTTCAAAAAGCTTCAATAATTTAGCCTTCACCAAAGTAGAATAATTAAGATTCATATGCCGTTGTCTTTGCCTCACAGGTTTGGCATCAAGCTCTAGATTGATGTGGTGTTGACAAACTGTAGGGTCAATCCCCTTTAGGTCTTTGTACGACCAAACAAACACATCTAAGTTCTCCTTTAGTAGGTCTTGCAGAACCACTAGTTCTTCTTCTGGAAGATTGAGACCCACTTTCAGGTGGTGACGTTCAATACCGTCAGTATCTAGGAACGTCACTTGCCTTTCACCTTCCACTTCGCGGATGAATGTCCCATGGATTGCTTCTGGATAGAGGTTTGACTCCTTCAAGAAAGCAGTGTCATCGTCTAATGTTTTACTAGAACCAATATCCTCCTTTTGAACAAATGACTCATTTGTATGTTGGGATTGTTGGAAGGGTATCAGAGCTTTGTTTGCTTCTGTGTGAGTGGTGATTTCGTCTGGACTTAGGGATTCATCTTCAGAGGATGCGTCCAAGAATGTCACATAGCACGGACCTTCTATAAGCCGTGGCTCTAATGGCTGTGGCTTCTGTTGACAAGGGGCATCATCATCCTCTTTTCTCTAGAATGAATGATCAAGGTGATAGGAGCCACTAGTGAACTTAATTTTTATACCTTTGATCCATTGCTTATGCAGATTCTGCATACTTTGTGGTCCATTGGTCAACCCAAATGGAACCATGGTCATTCCATCCAACACCCTAAGATCTTTGGCCTCTTAGGTTTTTGTAAGGACATCAACAAGATTGTGCGCTATCAGAGGTACTTCTTCATCTATACTTTCATAACCTACTTCGTTTTCTTCCTCATTATTTTCATTCTCTTCCTCTGGAGGCTCTCTCTCTGCTTCTATAGAGGCTCTATAGGAGAAGAACAGATACTCCATTTTTGTGTCTGCTTCTACTTCTGCCTCCGTCTCTAGCTCTGTCTTTGCTTCTGTCTCTGCGATTGCCATGTAATAGGGAGAACAATACATCCATGCTTCTATTTTACTGTCAGAGGTGATTTCAAAAGTCAATTCGAGTTGAGCTAGGAGGTATTCTCCCATGGACAAAGACTTTGCTTCCTTTGGTAGTTGGCTTACAGTGCCCACTGTTAGGGACAGTGCCTCTATTTTCATGGGAAAGATCTATTTGACACCCTCTTTGTCTCCTGATGTACCATCTGTTACTTCATTGGAGGAGTTTGTTATGACTTTGATGGATGTGAATCCATTGCCTTTTTGCGATCCATACAATTTCAATACCACTTTATTGGGTTCTCTGCCTCTTGCTTAAAAAAGCCAAGGTCTTTCCAACAGCAGAGGGTATAAGGTCCCATTAAAATTTGGTTTGACCACCAAATATGTTAGCCAATAGTCTCTTCCTGCAAGGGTTGTTTTTATGTATGGGAGGATGCACAATGGTTTAATTCTGCTTTGGTCTGCCAATTTGATAAGCCACTGTGTAGGTTGAATTCCTTGCAAACCTAGATCCTTCATTGTCACATCCGTCATTATGTTTACTGATGAGCCTCCATCAATCAATACATCTAAAATAAAGCATCCTTCTATCCATACACTAATCTCTGGAGTTCCAAGATCTAGGAAGGCATTAGCCACATCCACTTCCTTCGCAAGTTCTAAGGCTCTGTTGGAATTTGTTGTTGTTGGGGGAGCAATCCTTAGTCTGCGTCTTCTTGTCAAGATGCTTTTGAATCTTTTTCCGCAACTGGGAGATAGAATCAGCAACTGTCAGAAGGTTAGGTTTAGTTTAAAGGTGTCTAGGTCTTTGACCAAATCATACTCTTTGATAGGATCCATAGGCTTTTCCAATCAACTGGGAAATGGGGCCACACCCACTTTTATATTCCCTTTTTCTTCTAGGAGTGGCAACATATGCACTTTGTCTTCATAAAGAGGGACTTCTGCATCCTCTATTTCCTAGACCTCTAGTCCTATCTCTACTTCTGTCTCTGTAGCTCTCTGTGGCTCAGTAGTGTTCTGTACTTCCTTATTCTGGATTGCATTATTATGTTTTCCCCGAGGGAAGTTGAACTTCACAGTCTTGGCAGAAGGAACGTTCTCTTTTGGAACTATGAGTTTTCCTTTCTTTGCTCACATTATTGCAGCCACTTCCACTTCCACCAAATCAAAAATAGGTTCTTGGGTCTTCTGTTAGGCATCAGAAGTAGATTTGACAGGGGATGGACTTGGACAATCTTTTGCACTATGGCCTTCTCCTTTGCATCGGCTGCATAAGGGCTTGTAATCCACATATCTTTTAGGGTTTGTACAATTTGATGAGATATGACCCTTTTCTCCACATCTGTAATACTCCACTTCTAATCTCTGACCACCGCCAGACTGTCATCCTCTGTAACTTTGAGAGGGAAACCTCAGTGGACCAAAATTAGGACCAAACTCCCTAGGCTTTGGTCCAATGTCTTCTGTTGCCATTTTAGATTCTAGTAAGTTGAATCTTGCATTTTCATCTTTCTGTCTTTGTTCGTGTATCTATTTTAAAGAGCATATATCCTTTGTATGGTTCTTCCTCAAACAGTAGGAATAGAAGGCTCCAGGAATGGTTGGTTTTCGGGTACATTCAGTGGCTAAATGTCCCGCTTGATGGCACTTTTCGCACCATGTATTAGAACGCATCACATCTCTCCCACCTCCTGCAGGAGTGGATATATTGATTGTATTCACCTTCAGCATCTGTAGTTGCTCTGTAATCACATCCATAGGCTCTTTCTTGATACTTGAGACTGGGTTGGATAAGTAGTCTTTCAGATTTTCACTTCCTGGAGTACTTGTAGTAGGGTTTTGGGAAGCTTTTGTAATTATTGCATATACAGGCTGGGTTGATCTAGAGGGTCCTCTGTTCTGGTTCTGATTCAGAGCTCCTGTTGAGACTTGGGGTTGTTGATTCCAGTTGGTAGGATTCCACTGTTGTTGAGTCACCATTGGAGGAACTGTTTGAGGCCACTATTGTTGTGGTTGAACTATCATTTGAGGCATTGTTGTCTGTGGCCACTGTGGATTAGGTGCATTGTACTGCGACATTGTTTGCATCTGGGAATAGGGGTAGGGAACTGTCACTGGGATTGCATTTGATGGGTATACCATTCCTAGCATGGGAGGAGGAAAAACTCCTCTTCTTGGAGTCATTGACAACCTTGCTTCAACTTTGTCATACAATCTTGCATCATCCACTTCAGCTTGCAGATTGACTGGTCTTCTCAATTCCACAAACTTGCGAACTTCTGGTTGTAGGCATTTGAGGAACACTCCTTTTTGGATACCTTCATCCAAATGATGGTTAGTCTATCTCTTCAGGATGGATTCCATTTGTGAGACATAAGCTTCTACTCTTTCTCCAGAGGACAGACTTAGGTTCATGAACTTCTCTTGCATCCGCTCTTCAAAACCTTCACACCTGAATTTAGTAAGGAAGGCCAACTTCAGGTTGTCCCATGTGCCAAAAGTTCATGCTGCTTGTCTCTCATACCATTGAAACGCCGTGCCTTTGAAAGTGGCGGGGAATATTGCTAACCAATGCTCAGGGGTTCTGGCATTGTTAGCCACACATGCTACCATAAATTTTGCTACATGAAGATCGGGGTCTTCATTGTACTCTCCCTTAAAAATTGGCAATGGGACTACATTTGCTGGCCTGTCATCAATATTTCCAAGAAAAATCTGACTAGGAAGGGGACCTTGAGTCGCCATGGGGACTTTTGTAAAGAGTGCTGTTTTAGGGCGTCAAAGGAGGCTTCTACTGCAAGCTCATTCTCAGCCTTGATTCTTACCTTTTCTCTTCTCACATACCTCTAGACTCATTCTAGCACTTGCCTCTTGATTGCATCATTCATCAGGAGGTTGGCTCCAAACAGTTGGTCTATACTCAACAAAATAGAATCAAAGAGGGGCTTCAGTCTCTGGAGGATTCTCTAGCCAACATCTCTTTTACTTCCTTCTTTTCAACATCTCTGAATTCAGCTTTCAAACCAATATAGAGAGGGAGATATTCCATTCTGAAAGTATCAAAACTCATTATTCTTACGATCGTTGTTGTGCCATCATTATAATAATGCTAGCTTTTTCAATAGTGTATGTTGTGAAAAACACTCTGTCTACCAACTTCTAGTGGATTGTTAATTGAACAAATAAGAGGTTGTCAGTGCACCAAGTATCCCATGTATCTTGCTATTGAGCATCCACGAATAAATTCCAACTCTTTTCTTTTTTGTTTTCGTAAACCTCCATTGACCATGAATCTTGAAGCTTCTTCACGATCTCCCACTTGATGATGTCTGGAAACTTCTCAATGAATGCCAAATCTTCCATGGATGGTCATTCTCTCTGTTTCTGCTCTTCAGTTTGTTTGCAAACAATTAGCCACCAAGATGCACGTTTCTGCTGCTTCAACAGGAAGAGGAAATAGTCCACCACATAGAGCTTGCATTATGATGGTAATATGTTTCCGCCATTGTGGAATGAATTTCTTGTAGAAAGTGGCTTTGGCAATAAGAATCTCCAACTCTTCAGTGGAAGAAGGAACTTTGCAAGCATCCATTGATTTCTCCTCTTCTTGGTAATGCCATTTCCTTCATTTTTAGCCTCTTTTGATGCTTGTTGATGGCAAGCTTCCCCGACTGTGCACCAAAAACATGGGGCCTCAAGAGAAACACCAAGAAAAAGGGGTTTCGATTGCAAGAAAATCTATCTTGTAACATCAACAAATTTTGTTTCATTCTTTAGAGAACCACAACAAGGAAAAGAACAAATCTTCACATAGCATCATAGTAGATATCTCCCACAGATTTAATAGAATCAATCATAATCTTCAATTTCTTCATAAAACCCATCAATAAAACATGAAACACAAAAGAATACACCACTTTGGAATGGAAATAATCGCATTGCATTCATTTTCATTGTCTTCATAGTTCTCTCTCTATCTCTCATAGTAGATACATTGTTTTGATAGAATTGGATATCTTTGATTCTCTCTCTCTCTCTCTCTCTCTCTCTCTCATACTCTTGCTCTCTCAATAATACATCATAACCTCACTACAATACTCAATAATGGCACTCAATTCTCCTCTCTTGGTCGTGGATACACCTCCTAATAGGTATGTTAGATGCGAAGAGGCACCAAAGACATCATAGTGTCCTGTGAGATTTGGCTTCTGTCATTGTTCTTCTGTAACCTTCTGTGAATCTTCAGCAGCAGCTACTTCTTCACTTTAATTAGCTTGAATAGAGCTTCCATTCATCCTTTCATAAAACAAAAACACTTCCCAAAACATCCATACATCCAACATAACACTCAATAGAAGCGAATAGAATAGATAATAGAGAAACAAAAATACAGAACAACAGAACCACAGAACCTTATAGAAGATCAATAGAGACCATAAAAACCAAACCAAAACCAATTCAATCTTTCATAAAACGTTTAACAAAACCTCAACCATCTCTCAAAAAATTCATTCAACCATCTCAATTACCAAAACAGAAATAAAACAAAAGAAAATAGAAGAAAATTAGATCTTACAGAACCAAATAGAAAAAATTACATAACCCTACTAAACAATATATCCTCATCAAAAACCATCATAAACCCTTCAAACATACTCAAACCATTCCAAACACTTCAAAACATCTTCAAATTCAAATTCATCACAAAAACAACCATTCCGCAACAAAAACAACAAAAATCAGCCCAAAAAATACATATCATTTAGCACTCAACACACCATATTGGAGAATGTGGGAATTTTCCATAAGTTTGGGACACGTGGTCAAATATTTGGATTTGTCATAACTTGAATACTATAACTCCAAAGCAAGCATTCTATAACTCAATAGATTCCATTTTTTGAGTGCTTTCTAATGATAGGTCACATCATATGGTTTTGAGAAACTTATGGGCATGTTATTTGAGTGCCAACCTTTTAGTATTCAAAATATGGGAATTGGGAGGTTCCCAAACTTACTAATATTATGTTCTCTTGCTCTTGCTACTTTCACCATAGCTCTTGCTTTTGCTTTGTGCTTCCACTTCAAGGATCACTCCCTTCAACTAGTATCAGAGCCATCTTCCCTAAGAGCTTGAACCCAACTTGGCATTGCTCTAGCTTGTGGAGAAAAGCTTTAGTTCATAGTTTTAATGGCAACCATGAATTCTTTACCCCGAGATATGCATTGAGCTCTATTTTCTTCTCAGCTTCTTTTTCCCTCTTGAGGCTTGATCTAGGACCTTGCTAGAGGTCATTCATCCTTATTCTAAGCCCTACTACCATCGGAAAAGGCAACAGAAACAACAGCAATATCAGTGTGATTTGCACTTGTTTACTACCCCTCATCCCTAAGAGTTCAAGTTCCATCCTCCATCTCTTGGCACTCATTCCATCGACACTTGGGAATCCTTTGAAAACTTCCCCAATATCGTTTGGCATGAGTTTGGGAATTAGTTGGAGCTCTTGGGATTAGCCATTGATTCATAGCTTGTGACAATTTGCTATTATACAGTTCACGACAACACTTCATTCATTGTTTGGAGGTCACTTATGCTTCTCGGGATGCTTATTTGATGCTAGATCATCTAGGGATGTTATGCCAATGTAATGGAATGCTGTGGCTGATTTGAGCACTCTTTTGCTATGTTTTATAGAGGTTTTTAATGCTGTAATAACTAGGACTGAAGCCTATTTGGTTAGTGGAATACATGCCTATTGCTCTTGGGTGCTTACCGACTACTTGGGTTGATGTACCGATACTTATGGTTCATGTTACATTCTTGGTTATGCTTCCAAATTGCTTTTGAGATAAGATTGGATCTTTGAATCTTGACATTGCATGTCATTCACTAATATGTATGGTTATTTGATGCTCTAGTAAAGCACTTTGCAAGTTACTTGGGTCGGATGCTCTCAAATATATGCTACTTGGATCCTGGATATATAGATGCCTCTTCCACATGATATTTTGAGATTTGTTTGCTCATCTAGCATTCAATTTTTTGTTCTAGTGGGAGTTGCTACTTGACTTTTGGATATTACATTGAGCATTTAGTTATGCAGTTGAGCTCCAGGGTCTTATAGTGAGACCGTGGGACTTGGTGACATGTACATGCTCTTGTCATGCTTTATGTACAGAGTTGATGCTTAGCAGGCTAATCTGACATTCCTCTTGGGCCATCATCTATGGGCCATCAACTATCTGTCATGATGTTGTAAATGAAGTATGCATCTTAGTCATAACTGATTGATGCCTCACCTGGTTTTACTCATTGTTGGTTGATGGATTTTGTTATATTTCTCAGTGTGTTGTGGCTTCAGTTGGGTCTCTCCTATTACCTATGAGACCCACTCTATGCATGATGGTTATGCCTATGGGATGTATTTCAGTCTGACACACTAATTCTTTGACAATTCTTGGTGCCAGTCACATATTCACTCACTACTAGTTGGAGCTACTCCCTAGTACTTGCAGTTTGTCTTATATCAGTGATTGCCCCTCTTTGGAATTGATGTACTTCATTTTCAACATGTTGTAATTATAGTTTATTGTACTATTTATGCAAGCAGTCACCTTCATTTGACAGTTCTTTGTATTTAATTTGTGGATAGTTCATTACTTGGTCAGTACACCTTGTTTAAAGCTTGATCTAACAATGGTTTTAGGGCCATCTACGGTCATTATAGTAGCCTATTTTAACATTTTGTGCACTTGTTTGCCTTCATTATGGCTGGTGGCTCGAGAGATAGTGTTATCTTTAATTTTGACAAGTTGGATGGCACCAACTATAGCTACTACTGGAAGGCCCAAATCTGGCAAGTTATAGTGAATAAAATGCAGGTTAGGCCTTTGAAACATAAGCGTGTCAAGCACAAACTTATTGATGCAGAGGATTGGGTTGAATCAGATGAGCTATTGTAAGTCCACCATCATATTATCCCTCTCTAAGTAGGTGTTCTATAATGTTGTCTTTGATAAGCAGTCTACATGGAAATTATGAGAAAAGATTTGCAACATCCATGAAAAGTAGAGCCCTGCTTCTCAGATGTATTGACTGAAGCAACTCATGGACCTTTACATGAAGGAGGGTACTTCCATGTCATCTCACTTAAATGAGTTTCATTCCATTATTAGACATACATCTTTGTCATCGTAGGGGATTGAACTCAAGGGTATTCTTCTTAGTGGATTGAATTCAAGGGTTTTTCTTTGTCATCGTAGGGGATTGAATTCAAGGGTATTCTTCTTCCCTTGTTCCTCTTAGTTACATTGCCTAAATTATGGGATACCTTTTGTAATGTTGTATGTGTATCACCATACCTATACTGATGGGTCATAGTTGTAGGATGTAGAGGGTGCACTCGACTGAAGAAGTTAATAAAAAGAATGTTGATGCTTCCCACACCTCTCATGCTTTGATAGTTAGAGGCAATAATGGTAGGAGCGGTAATGACCACCACGGGGGAGACTCTCAATAGTATCACTCTCACTCATACGGATAGTCTCACAGTAAGTCTTGTGGATGTTAGTCCTCAGTGACTTGTCATTATTGTGGGAAATGAGGGCATATTCACAATACCATAAGATACACAAGGACAAGTGCAAATAAAAGTCAATGATAAAGTACATGACAAAAATGAGGATTGCAGCATTGTCCCTAACAAGTCTAGTGTTAAGATGGAAGAGACTAATGTTGTGCAAATTGATTGTGACGATGATTTGATACTTGCAGATTATTCTCTTAATACTTCACAGATGGTTGATGCTTTGTTAGGGTATACTCAATGTTGGTGTGGCTGATAGATTCACAGGCTTTCTTTCATGTGACACCTCATAAAAAGTAGCTTCATTCCTATCACAGTTTGACTGGATCTATCCATTTGGGTAATGACTTGACATTGTAGATATTTAGTATTAGTGATGTCTAGCTACAGTTTGGTTCATGTTGCATGTTTACTCTTCATAGTGTACACCATGTATCAGCTATCACCATGAAGAGCCTTATCTTTGCCGGCACTTTGGATGATGTAGGTTACATAGTTTCTTTTGGGGATTCCTCATGGAAGATTATCATGGGACTCTTATCATTGCATGTGGTGCTAAGTCCAATACTCTCTACCCCTTGCTTGTATCTAGGTTAGTTGAGTATATTTTGGCAGTGGATGAAATTCCACATGTATCTTCGTGGCATTGTTGCCTTGGGTA
Organism: Lygodium microphyllum; assembly: GCF_053477565.2. Classification (NCBI taxonomy): domain Eukaryota; kingdom Viridiplantae; phylum Streptophyta; class Polypodiopsida; order Schizaeales; family Lygodiaceae; genus Lygodium; species Lygodium microphyllum. Next base: position 76,295,580 of record NC_141136.1, on the reverse strand, counting down.
CATGTCTTTGAAGGAATGAAAATACTTACTTACGATTTGCAGTATCTTCCACTCCTTGACTATAAGAGCTTTGAGTCTTGTGATCATTGTTAATATGGTAGATAGAGACATATTATGCATAAAAAGTATGGTATGACATGCATGGGTGAGCCATTGGCTCTCTTTCATTCGGATGTATGTGGTTCCATGCCGTGCAAGTTGTTAGGTGGCATGAAGTATTTCATTAACTTCATTGTTGATGACTATGGGCATAAGGTCTAGGCATATCCTGTTAATCGGAAATCAGAAGTCTTGGCTACATTTCAGCATTGATTTGCTTTGGTTGAGAACCAATCTAGGTATAGATTGAAATGCCTAAGGTTAGATAATGGAGATGAATATGTCTCTAAAGCCTTTGAGTAGTTTTGTGACGAGAGGGGTGTTAAGTGTTAGTAGATTGTCCTGTACAACTTACCCTAGAATGGTATGACTGAGTGTATGAATAGGACAATTCAGGAGAGAAATTTCAGTATACTTAGCTAGGTTGGCTTACCACAACATTTTTGGAGTGAGGTAGTTACTACTGCCTAAACTTGATAAATTGATCCCCATATATTCCTCTTGACTATCAAGTTGTAGAGGAGATATGGTCTAGAAAACCTCCCTCATATGCTCATTTGCGTGTCTTTGGTTGTGAGGATTTTTGCCATGTACCAAAGGACAAGTGCAATAATAAGCTAGATCCTAAGTCTAGGAAATACATCTTTCTTGGTTATGGGGATACATGTGAGACAAGCTATCATCTATGGGATCTGTAGGCTCGGAAGTTTATCTACACCCATGTTGTTTTCCGTGAGGCAAAAATGTATAAGTAGCTTGAGCTTGTCATTAAGGTATGCATGGTGATATTTCAGGAGGATCCTCCTACTACTATACAACCAGCTAGATATCCTACCAGTAGCAACAACCGATCCCCTCATGGCCTCTAGGTCCATGATGCTCCATAGGATGTATAGGCTCCATAGTCGGGTCTACTAGAGATAGACAATAGCCTGTGAAGTTTGAGCCCTCTATAGATTATGTTATGGTGATAGATATGGTGAGTCTCTTACTTATAATGAAGCCATGCGCAGAGGTGATAGTTACTCTTGGGAGAGGGTCATGTAGTCAGAGTATGACTCATTGTAGAAAAATCATACTTGGGATTCGATTCCTTTGCCTAGTGGAAAGCGTACTTTACTATGTGGATGTACAAGTTGAAAAGTACCCTTGGATGCCCCAAGCTGACATATAAGGCTAGATTGGTTGTTAAGGGCTTCAAGCATGAACATAGTGTAAGCTTTGATAAAGTCTTTTCTCTTGTTGTGAAGATGACTACCCTACACTTGGTATTGACTTGGTTGCTCAACTTGACTTAGAGCTCTCTCAGATGGATGCTACGATGGCTTTTATTCATGGGGACTTGCATGATGAGACTTATATGTAGCATTCTAAGGGCTTTGTAGAGCCTGGCAAGGACCACCTAGTGTGAAGATTGAGGAAGAGCCTTTATGGGTTTAAGCAGATACCTAAGAAATGGTATCACAAGTTTGATGCCTTTGTGCATTTATAGGGATATTATTGTAGTGATATGGATCCGTGTTAATATAGAAGAAGGCTTGTAATGGCAGCCTTATGATTTTGATCCTCTATGTAGATTATATGTTGATTGCTAGGAGTTCTTATGATGAGATAGATGCCTTGAAAGGGTAGCTCAAGAAGATCTTTAAGATGAAGGACATGGGACATGACTCACATATTCTTGGGATGAAAATTATATGCAATTGAGAGTAGTACATCTAGAAGGTCCTTGAGAATTTTCATCTACAGGATGTTAAGCTTATTGGCTGTCCTTTTCCTACTCAAGAGAAGGTTAGTTAGGCCAATTGTCCATAGTCTACTGATGAACAAAAGGTTGAGATTGCCAAGATTCCTTATTCATCCACAATGGATAGTTTGATGTATGCCATGATAGCCACTCATCCTAACATAGCATTTTTAGTGGGTGTTGTGGCACGCTATATGGCTATACCTAGCAGAAGGCATTGGGATGCGTCAAGGGTATCATGAGGTACTTGAAGGGCATAGTAGCTATGTGCATTTGTTATGGTGGCTAGGATATAAGAGTTGTGGGATACATTGACTCTAATTATGTAGGACATGCATACACATCTCTGGCTATGTTTTCACTTTTCCTAGAGGTGTTGTTCCTTGGATATCAAGGGTGCAAAAATGTACATCCCTATCTACTACAAAGGAAAAGTATGTTGCAACCACCAAGGCTTGTAAGGATACTCTCTAGTTAGATCGTGTGTGGTAGACCTTGGAATTATTGATGTGGTCCCTACAAACACAACATTTGGGTTCTATGAGTGCTATACATAGTTGATCCAATCTTCCATGCAAAGATGAAACACATTGAGGTGCATTACCACTTCATCATAGCTATTATTGAGGATAGGTCTGTTGAACTTGTCAAGATCTCAATTGACTAAGATCCTGTAGATCTACTCACTAAAAGCCTCTCAACACAACTTTTTTCCTTAAGAAGTTTATGGGTGTTGGATGAGATGACATCTTTCCTCATCCTGTTGTACTTATGTATATTTATACTTTATCACTTTTTTCTTGTTCTCTCCTCACTAGGGACACATTCATCTTTAAGTGGGGGGGTTATTGGGGGTAAAGGCTCTAGTGCCTAGCTGCCCGTGTATTAGTTACATTCGATAGTACTCTCATACTTGCACACCTGTACACTGTAGGTGGTGGGTGCCCATCATTGTCACTTCATTCTTTATTCTTTCAGTGACATTTGAATAAAGGGAAGGTCGGACACACATTGTGATTGTTGAAGTTTTCACATTGTGTGTGTGTCTCTCTCTCTTGCTCTTGCTCCTTCCACCATAGCTCTTGCTTCCACTCAATGCTTCCACTTTAGGGCTTAGTCCCTTCAGGTATGGATGGAAAATATGTTGAACTAGCCCTAAAAATAGCAAGAGCATTGGTCAAAGCCCAAAAGGCATTAAATTTAATTCATAATGGCTATACATAGTATTAAAAGCCATCTTTGGTATGTCCTCATCTTTTATCTAGATTTGGTATTATGAGAAATATAGACTCTCTTTTTTTCCCTCAAGGAGTGAATAAACAAAAATAGGACTAACCAATGAGAGAGATGGGATTCCAAATTCATGTAGCATGAATATTTTATCCATATCTTGACCCAAATATTCCCTCAACAATGAAATAAGGGAAAATGTGGGGAATACAAGGCTGTCACTTCTTGAAAGTTAGTGACTTAAATTTTTCTTTTCTCATTTTTTATGCTTGACTTTTCATACCTCCTTTTTTCAGTTTCCCCCTCTTTCTTAGCCGAAACTCAAATTTATCATTTCTCTTTCCTTGCTTCTTCTTGCCTGATGAAAATTTACAACCTCATTATTGCTTGTCATGTCTGTACGCCTATGAAATTTCATTGCCTCTATACAAACGCAGAGCGAGTTTCTCATGTTTTATGAGATTGGAGCTTATTCTACAAAAGGCCTGCGATTTTCTTAACAAAAATTTACAGGTATATTGTTTTCTTCCGTGGATGTTCTATGGTAAAGTTTTATCTCGTTTGGGAAGAACCTGTGTAAGTTATGTTCATGCTCTGACATGAACTTTCTTTTGTTTTGGTACTCTAGGAGTCTCTCACAATCAAGAACAATGATCTTTTAAATACTCAACTTCTTCTTTAACATCTTTGGGTTTCTTTGTAAACAAGGTTATATGTATGTTGTCTTGTTTTTTTTATTGCTCCATAGTTAATTTTTGTCTTGTTTGGATAAAATCTATGCAAGTTATATGCATACTAAGCTTTCCTTTGCTTGTGTACTCCAAGAATCTCCCAAAGTGAAGAACAATGATTTTCTAAAAACTCAACTTCTTCAATGTCATACAAAGAGAGCCACATGTATATTGTCATATTTTTCTATTGCTCCATGGTTAAATTTCAACTCATTTGGACAAAGCCTGTGTAAGTTAAATGCATGCTTTGACATGTGATTTCTTTTGTTTTTGTACTCCAGGAATCGCATAGTGAAGAAACAATGATCTTGTAATAACTCAACTTCTTGTTCAATATCTTTGGGCTTATTTGTGAAAAAAATTACAGGTACAATGTATTTTTTAAAAACTGCTTCATGGTTAAATATCATTACATTTGGAGAAAACATTTGAAAATTATGCACATTTTGAGTTAAATTACCTTTTGCTATTGTATCCTAGGCCTCCATCTCAGCGAGAGACACCTATTGTCCAGAAATCAACTTCTTTTTTAACAGCCTTAGGATTGAGGGCTATAGAGTTTCTCAAGCGCATTTCTCTCTACAGTGATTGATTAAATGTAAAAATTTGTTTCAGTTGTAAGTAATTTTTTGAATTATTATTGTTGACATCTAGTTAGGATCAATGGGAAGAAATATCTAGTATAGATTTGAACATTAAGTTTGCAATGTTAATAAATTTTATATTTAGAAGTCCACAATTAAAATGCTATAAATAAGAAAACATTTTTTTAGTTTTTGATCTCATTAAGATAATTTTATTTAGATTCTAAAACCATAGAATAGTATGAGATAGCATCAGTGCTACAGTCTCATATCATTGCATAATATTAGTATTGTATATGTGAAATGACAAGGGGATGTTTCTACATGAAAATATTATTATACTAATGATTCTATATATGGATAAATTCACTTAAATGTAATAATAAAAGCACATAAAAACTTGTTGATAGGTAACTTTTGTATTTGGTTAATATAGTTGTCTTCACGGAGGAAAAACATCAGTAACATACTTGCAATGGAAGTCTTCAACATGAAAGATAGTAGTGGTAATTGGATTTGTGATAAATACTATTAGTTGGATTGTATTTTGATGTATCCAAGTACTTAAGGAAGTTTCAAGGTCAAGTATAAGGATGTTGTAGACCCCATCAAACATTGGAAAGGTAGAATTTTAGAGTTCAAAAAAGTGTTTAATGGGACAAGGACAGTAACATGTGTTAATCCAACATGTTTATATGCATAACCAAATTTGTGTGCACGATGAGAACTACATTGCAAAATATAAACAAAACAGTAAGTTCTAAATTTTATCATTGTTTATTCTTTTGCATCAGAGTTGTTTTGTATAAACTTTACAGTGTTCTAATTCAAATGTGTCTTATTGACAACTCTATATCCATTGACTCTGCATGAATGGCATAATGTGGATAGTTTGAGTGGCAATATATATATTTGGCATGAAGACATAGGTTCTTTGATCTATGATAATAACTCTACAAGTCAACTTGTAACTCAAAATTTCTTTTTTTATAATTCAATGCATGTAGTAGAAAGCTAGAGATTGCAACATATCCCATTGCTGCCATTATCTAGTTGTGAATGGTTGATTGGTAGCTTGGAGTTGTCAGGAGTATGTAAGTTGAATATAAAATTTGACATTAATAGTGCTATGAAATCTACCACAGGCTCCAAAGATGTGCATCTTAGTTGGTTAATTCTATTTTCATTGTTTGTACATTTGTTTGATTCATGTGAGGTTATGAAGAAAATGAAGATTACTTATCAATGCAAGTGTCTATCTGAGGAATGGTTGAGTCAACTATTGGGTGAGCCATGGTAGGTCAAAATAACATATTTTGATGAGATGATTGAGTGCAAGGTAAATCAATTAGATCTTACATTCAGGTAAATCTTTCTTATGGAATTCTATGCCTTGATTTAATTGATATAGGTATTTCTTAGATAAATTGTTGTGTTAGTCACTTTTACCTACCATATTTTTTGTTTTAATTACAAGTATTTCATTGCTAGATAAACTCCGTGCACTCACTTTCAATATAGAAGATGGTGACAATCTCTCATAGATGTGGTTATCTTGTGGAATGGTCATAATCCTTTTGTAGTCAGTGTAGAGAGTCATTGGCCTATTTCTTTTCTAAGACAAGAAATCCAATTAATGTCCAATGAGCCCCTATGCAAATTCTATTTCAAGTTAGATAATAGAAAGGTCAGGACTCATAGTGAACAATCCTTGACATATAAGCAATGTGCTTCTCCACATATCCTTGAGATAGTGGAATCCTTGTAAAATTCACACATTTCAAGTCATGGGCAAAATAGAATATCATATATTGGATATAGCATTACAAAACCGCAAAATACATGATAGATAGTACATCGCACCAAGTACAACTAGAGCTAGGCAAAATTTAGTTCCATTTTGAAGGCCACTATAATTAAATATTTATAGGTATACTAGAAGGATAACTAGAAACTAAGCTCCATAATATACAACCAGACTTGAGATAAACATAGATCCATTTACAAGGTAGCTTCTCAAAGCATGTTGTTGACATTAAGATTAAATGCATCCTTGTTTTTCCAAATCCTATGAAAATAAGAATCAAATCTATGGGCTTAATAGTGATATGTCAGGCATGAATGGCTAGAAGTTGACCATCACTCATGAGATCAATCAAGTAGCTTTCAGTTGCCTCTTGGAGAGTAAGCAAGTCTTGGCTAACCATCACCCCACATTCCTTTCGTGGTTCCTTGAAAAGAACTTATGGTGATGCCTTGAATGTAGATCTTGTAGTATTTCTCGCACCAACCTAGAGAATGGTGCCTTTGGAATAATTAAGTTGGTAGTCTTCTGGAATTTCCTTATCTCACATACAGTAATTGTGCGTGGTCTCCATCTTCACTTCTTATGTGTTGGAGGATGTGTATTACCAGTTGGAGCAGTAGTGGAAGCTTGAGCAACTAGAGCACGTGGACCACCATTTTTGGACAATGGTGGACCATTATTCTCAGTAGGCAGACCATCATTATTGACCACACTAGGGCCACCATTTTTGGTCACAGTAGCACCACCCTTATTAGAAGCTGTAGTAGGGCCATCGTTGCCGGCCACTAGGGGACTATTATAACTCACGGTAGGCTCACTAGATTCAGAAGAGTGTTGAGCTCTTGCTCTTACATGCGCCTTCTTAATAGGAAGCTTGGAACGTGCTATGGTTGTGATGATGTAGGATAGAAAAGTGGAGGGTAGAGTGAAGAGTAATGGGAAGAAATGAAAGGAGAGACTGAAATTAAATACAAAACTTTTAAACTTACTTTACTATAAAAGAACTTTAAAATAACTTTAGTATAAATGAACTTTCAAACTTACTGTACCATAAATGAACTTCTCTCTCTCTCTCTCTCTCCACCCCATCCCTCCCTCTCTTTGTCTCTTGCCATCCCCCCTCATGCCCCTCTCTCTCTAGGCTAGTGAATCTTCCAAGGTTTGGAATTTTCAAATCTTTGTCTTAGGATTTCAAAATCGACTTTTCATAATTTAAATAAAATATTTTGAAAGTTCTAACAATATCTTGTATCTATAGTCAAATAAAGGACTCAATTAGAGATAACCTTAAACTTTACTCTCTAAGATATGCATTGTTACATTGTCTCTTCTTGCAATAAGTGTGGTTTAAGATTAATAGACCCAAAAGATAGAGCAATTGATATTAAAACATAGTGCGAACCTTTGATTTTTTTAAACAAAATGCTATTTTAGCCAAATTCAAATAGACAAACTATCTGAAGCTTAAGATAGGAGTGTTAAAGACATCTCATGTTTAAGATAGGAGTATTAATGAGTCATATCCTTAGTACACGTACTCTCTCTTTGACTCCAAATGCATCAAAATTGTACTTTTTATCTAGGTCTCCATTTCTTGCCATTTCTCTCTTGGGTTGCCATCTATTCTGCATGGTATTGTCTACCTGTGTTGTTTTCATATCTTGCTTTCCTCACTTTATATATATTTTTACTTATAGATTATTCTACTTGAGAGGTTTTGGACTTCTTATTTTTTTCCTCATATCATATCTCTAATCTCCTATACCACATTGGAATAATTGCCTCATAGAATTGGAATCATTGATGCCATCTCAATGATTAGTTGCCTTTTGAAAAGCACAATGAGCTTGCTAGTGAGATCATTCCATGCCTTGAGTTGACCATACTACTAAACTCCCTTGATCTGCAAAGCATGGACCATGTGCCTCAAGTATATCTTGCATAAGAAAGAGAGATTAGAAACACAAACTAGTTCACAATGATGATATATTTTTGTAATGGTGACAATATTGACCATGTAGTGTGTTATGTTTTTTTAAGTCCACGCCTCCACCATAGAGTTGTGAAATTTAGCAACTATCTCTTTAAATGTATTGGCATCACCATCCCTAAACCTCAACTTTTGTAAGAGAGCTGCTAATCTATCTAGGTGCAAAAAATTTATGATTTTCCAATGCATTTTTGACCATATCCTTGCTAAGGACTTTAGCAATAGTGTCATTCTCTACATGAGAAAACACATATCTCATTATAGCAAATTGAGTATATATCCATCTATGATATTGTCCACTTCCTTTCACTAATTTGTGAATTGGTTTAACTAATCGGATGCGTTGACATGCTTCTTTGGTTTTAAAAGTGGGCCCAATTTGCAAAGTTTTTATGAGCTTCCTCTTTAAGTTTTTGTTCTTCTTCTCCAAGTCCATAATTTTTGATTGTAACTCAATATTCTATACATGTGTAGCATGCATAACATCTTCAATGACAGACATTACTTGTTGTAGCTCTAATTCTCCCTATCCTTCTCAACTAACAATCTATATTTGTTCATCAAAGATTGCACACATCCTTGTAATCTTGTCTGCATATTTTTAAAGGCTTGATGAACTCCTGCTGATCCTTGTGTCACAAGTCTATATATGTATCCATATATATGTATCCATACAAGCCTTCATTGCCATCACAAACAAACTTTACAAATGATGTAAGCCCATTAAATTGTGGTGGCCTTTGAGTTAGTGGATTAGGTGGATAAATGCACCCATCAACCCAAAGATCCACATTTTTTTCCCCTATATTTCCTTCTTATTGCATCATCTCTTTCCACAGTTCTTTTGAACAGTGGTGCATATTCATTCTCCAATTGGAAGTGAATATCTATCTTTTTCTTAGTACATCTTGCACCTCCATTCTGCAAAGAAAAATGTATGAGAATTTTAACTTGGATTAACATTCAAATAACATAATTATATCCCTTTGATTCATTATATTTGTATTCTTTTTTACCCAATTGGCTCTTGACTCTTTTACTTGATTTCAGTCATGATAGACCCTAATTAACCCCTAGTTAGCCTCTATCTTATTTTCTGTTCTATCCAAAATATGTTCTCTCTGTCTCTCTCTCTCTCAATAAGACTTAGTCAAAGATTATTAAACGTATTTATACAAAAGCTTGGATAGTGAAGAACAATAACATCATCTTATCTTCTGCCCAAATGTACTCTCTATCACTCTATCACTTTAATCACTTATTTTCTTAGTTCATCTCACACAGTTAGATAGTCCCTCTCTCTCACTCACCCACACACACACACACACACACGCACGCACGCACGCACGCACTCTCTCTCTCTCTCTCTCTCTCTATATATATATATATATATATATATATATATATATATATATATATATATATATATATATATATATATATATATATATATATATATATATATATATATATATATATATATATATATATATATACATGAATTGTTGCTTAAGGACTAATTTACAACAATTGTGAAGAATAATAACATCACAGAGAGTAAAAATAAAGATATCTCCATTATCACTTGATTGCTTGTAGTATAGACTATTGACGAGGGGGATTGCTTATAGTATAGTGTTGAAGAGGGAGATTGCTTGTAGTAGTGTACATAGTGTTGTAGTAGATGAAGATTATTTGATTTCAGCAAATGGTATCAAAACCACTCCTCAATGTTGCTTCAAAAGATTTCGTATGCAAGAAACCATATTCTGGAGAGGGAAAGAGAAGAGTACACAAAATTTGGGATAAGACCAGAGGTTTTAGAGGGAAGGAAAAAATGCCCAAAAATGGGCATATAATTGTCCAAAAAAGATAAAAATTTACAAGGAAACTCTCTAGTCAAAAAGGTGTCTTTGGGTAAAAAATAATCTTAAAATATGATGTGTACGTCAACTTATACCATTTTTAAACTTCCATCCTTCTAAGAAGCAAGAATGAGAATGATTCTAATATATTTTAATATTGAAAAGTCATGAGGGTATTAAAGAGTCGTGTCTCAATGATTGGCTCCGTTTTTGGAGAAAATAAAATGGTATTTTTTTAGTTGTGAGGATATTTTTGAGAAAAAGTGACCTTATTCTACAGTTTGGGGATAAAATAATAGGTGAATTCTATTGGAAATACAAATACGAGTTTGCTTGATTGTAGAAAATATCTTATTATAACATTATTTTGGAATCTCTTTTTAGAGAGAGAGAGGCGAGAGAAACCCCTTAAGGGGAAAAAAAGAGAGTCCATATTTCTCCTAATGTAATATCTTAGAAAAGATCACCAGCCCTTGCAATCAATCTAGTAGCTCATCGATTCAAGGAATGAGGTACGTATTCTTAATGGTGACTTGATTCAATCCCTTATAATCAATATAAAGTTTGGGTCCGGTCCTTCTTCTTCTAGAATAGAAGAGAAGCACCCTAAGGAGAGCTGTTACGATGGATAAAGCCTCGATCAAGAAGTTTTAACTACTTGTTTAACTCAATTGTCTCGATAATGGATATTTTGTAGGGCCTTCTTGCTCTACTAGTTCGGTTCCAAGGACTAGCTTGATCTCACGATCTACATCCCTTTCAAGTGGTAACTCTATTAGTTTCTTAGGAAAGACATTGATGAACTCACTTAACTATGAATGCTCGTCTTCATCCTTGGTATCCTTAATCTTGTTGAGTTTGACTAGGTAGACATAAAATCCTTTTCTTAATCCCTTCAAGACTAATTAGTCCATTTCTAATAGATAGTCATAAAATTCTAAAGGTATGACTTGGAAATTTGCTATTGTGATCTCTTTCCCTAATTTAAAATGGATATTGTTGAGATATTGTTGATGGATTGAGTTGATATTGTTTCCCTCTCATTAGCTAGTACCACAATAAGTTTTCTAGAGGGCATGGGATTTAACTTCAACCTTTTTGCATATTTAGGAGAAATAAAGAATGAGTAGTTCCACAATCAATCAAGATTTGGAAAGAAGTACCTTGGTATTTAGTTGAAATTCGGATGACAAAAAACTATCACCCAATGCCCTAATTGTTGATCAAAGCAGGAATAGACCCCGCTTAGACTTTTTCGTCCCTGTTTAGACTTTTTCGTCAAGAGAAAGATCTAGTTCATTACTTGCAATAGAATAGACACAAGATTTAGCTGTACTTCCTACTCCGTGCCTTGCTCCTTGTCCAAACCTTGGCCCAACTCCATGCCTTGCCCCATGTCCATGTCCTTGATTATTGAAGTTTCCTTCCCTAAGAGGATTTTGAGGAGTGTTAGCATAGGCATTCATTCCCCTATTGGGGCATTGAGAATGAAAGTGGCATGTTGGGTTACATCTAAAGCAATTTTTTTTGGGGTGCTGCATATGCGATGACGAGAAGGCGTGGGGTCTTGTGAAGGAGGCACAACAAGGCATGATTTGGTACCTGTGTAATTCAAGAAAGAAATAGGGAAACTTTGAAGTATATACCCTATTGGATCCTACGAATAAATATTCATATGAATCCTTGAGGCAATTAGCCTGTAACTCAACTCCTCTCTCGGCAATTAGCTTTCAAGAGAACTTTGACTTTGACTCTAGCCAAACACACCTCAACTCAAGTAACAAAGAACCTCACAAGGTAATACAATCCAATTAATTTCATAGCCTTCTTCTCTTGTCAGAGTGAGTCACACTAGTATTCAGTTCATGTATGGGGACTTTTGTCCCTATTTGAGCTCGAATCACAAAGTTAGATTATCAAAGAAAGGTTTGGAGTTGACCAATTGACTCTGAGGCAACCATAACTCCAAAGTAAGCAGACATCTTCAATAAACAACTCTTCTTCAACTTGATGATAGACTCTTGGGTGACATCAACACATAAATAAGCGTAGAGCATTAAAAAAATGTTGAAGTTCAGGCTTTTCTCACAAGTATTTTGCATTGCTAGATTGGTTGCTTGAGTGCACGTTTCTAGTACCCATGCAAGTATAGTATACTTCCTAAAGTTGAAACCATGAAACTCAATGGAGATGTACAAAAGGGAGAGCACACATCTAAGATTAATGTACTAACTAAAGGTGAGTACAAAACATAAAATAAGAGCCCCACAACGTCATCAGTGTATCAATGACATTAGTATCATGTGATAAGAGATTCCAAAGGTGGCAGCCGTATGCTTTGACGAATTCGGCCTTTCCCTCCCTCACATGGTTTGCCTTCATGTAGGAATTTTCTCCTTGCTTTGCTCTTGTGCTGAATCCACTGTGCTTCTCATCCTAAAGAGATATCCAAGCGCGTATTTCTCTGTGTCTTCGCCTAAGCAGCTCGAGAGAGGTCTTAGCAATGTTCCCGTGTGTCTTGTGACTTTTGGTGAGAGCAAGATCAAGATTGTTGCAACATCTCCAGGCTAATCTCTGAGCAGAATTGTAGACTGCTGGTTTCGTCTCTTGCTTCATTTCCTGATCAATAGAAGCTCTTCGAAGCAGGATCGATTAAGGAGCAAGTCATAGGATCCTGTAGTCCGTCACCCTCTCAAGCTTTCATCTGCATGCATAGATGGTTGTTATGGCCTTTCCTTCCCCCCCAAATCACTCAGAACCTCCAGTCGTCTTTCTCCAGATTGCATGACATCAGCAGAATTGCGCTAGTCGATGGTGAACAGTAAGCTGGCTTGTAAGATAATTGATCATGCTTGCACTAACAACAGGATCCTTCAGAACCCTCTCGGAGACCTGCGCCTTCATGATCCTTCTCTTCGGGTGATTCCTTTCTCATAATTGCTGCCACCCTGGATTGTGTAATGAAGGCACCCTCCTCGATGCAATCTCACGGGCCTTCTACCTAGGTAGCTTGTCTTGGCTTTCCTCCGGACTACAATACGCATCTCAGTCTCCTCCTTCTTATCACTTGATGCAGGGCATTGTTCCAGAGAAGCCTGCGCTCCTTGGCTCACAATAGCTCATTGTCTTCTCTGCATGAGCATCGCGATTCGCTTGTCGGCTAACGTCTTCATGCTTGCGATTTTTTCTTTCCAGCACACGACTGAGCATTTTGAAGTACTGCCATGCTTTCTACTGCCATGGTATGCTTTCGTCAGCACCCCCATAAAGCTCTCTCCCTTTTTCCCATATTAATCTTCATGTCATAAAGCTTGGATGCATGCACTAAAAGCATGCCTCCTTAAAGTTGAAAGTAGTGCTAAGACATTGTCTCCACACATTCCACCTATCACCATGCATCCTAAAGACTATCAATAGCCTTAACTTGCAACAATTGATTAGGGATGAGCTCATACTTTTAAAGCTAAGTTCTTGTAGTCAAAGCAAAGATATTAAATGGCTCTCTACCTTTAACTCCAAGAAGTATGCTTTTATGTAGAGCATACATCATAACCCAAGCACTTACTAGTGCATTATTACTTTTACTATCTAATAATGCATCCATCCTACATATTGGAACATCTGGCGGCCCATTCATCCACAAACATGTAGGACCTTGAAATGTGCCATGGTTAGAGGGTTTCATCCTCTGACACAAAATCTCACGACACCCACCCCCTCCAAACTTACACATCCCTCGGATGTGCCACCATTGCATCCACATGAGTTAGATATCCAATTAGCCAGCTCCTCAGTGATCATGCACAAATGCATCCATCCACTTGGATCATAGATCAAAATCACAATCATCCGCACAACTCTGGCACTATACCAAGCACCTTGTCCACGATCATAGGCCCATGGATGACTCTCATACGCTCGAGGCTTTTGAACCTCCATATACATACTAACAATACACCCATTAACAAAGACATAGCAACATGTATGCTCTTTCTAAATCCATCACATGGAAAGCTAATCATGCTGACCTTTTTGATCCACATCTAACATAATTGGAGCATCATGAGCTCGAGGAAGTTACTATATGTATATCCTATACATCACGTGCATTCAAGGCCTATTTATAAATGTCTTATACATCACGTGCATTCAAGGCCTATTTATAAATATCCTTATCTGTGAATTTTTCTTGAATAAAACATAACCCTTTTCTATTCAATTTGTCAATAATCCCTTTATATTACACCCTTCTATATGTAAAAAATGTATAAAAATGGTATTTTAAAAATACATTTTTTTGAACCCACGTGATGCACACATATGTTCATGAGTAACTTAGTCGAGATCATGAGTATCCAACATACTTTGACTATCAATGAAAATATTGAAGCATGCTAAATCTTGAAACATCTCTACATTTCCTATTAAGGCATCAGACAAAGCATTCGAAACATTCTCCACCTGTGTGTTGGGGTAAAAGGCCTCTGGGCCTGCCCATGTACACTGTGACCGCCCATTCTTCATTCATATATAATATGATAGTGCAATAAGGCTGTCAGTTCAGTTGGACATCACCTACATTGTGTGTTCTCTTCTCTCTCACATCTTCCTCTTCTCCTTCTCCACTGCCATTGCATCCCCTTCAACTGGTATCAGAGCTTTGGATCAGAGCTTGATCGTGGAGCTAGAGCTTTAATGCTAGCCATGGCTTCTTCCCCCTGAGGTAAGATTGAAGACCTAGAGCTTGGAGCTTTAATGCTAGCCATGGCTTCTTCCCCCTGAGGTAAGATTTCATCTTCCGCCTCTCCCCAGCTCTCATAGGCTCTTTGCAAGTGTTCCTTGGCTTCATTGGGTACCTTGTATGCCCCCATTCGCCCCCTTATCCTCAACATAACTAGCAGGCTCCACAGTAGCAGTTCACGTTTTTTTGTGCATGTTTCAAAATCTGGCTCAAAAAGCCAAAATTTTCTCATATCTCGGGCATCGAGAACCTGATTTAGGCAAGGTAAGAGTCTAACTTGGGGTTTTGGCATGCCTTGGACACAATGGTGATGTCAGATCTGCCGAATTCTAATCATAGAATTTTCTGCAACAGATCTGAGTTGATTTACAACAAGAAAATGTCATGCTCTTAGCTTAGGTGATGCTCCCGAGGCTTGGTATTTGATGCCCAAATGCTTTGGGGATGTTTGCCCAATGTTTTGAGATGCTTTGGGACTTGATTTGAGCTTCCATAGCTTGATTTATACATGGATTTACTTGTTAAAATACACAGGATCTAGAGCATGGCGATGGTGGCTTGTAAGTATAGACTAAACTCATGATGACATTGATTGAAGACCACAAGTATTACACAAGTGAATTAGGTTCCAAGGTGGAATCTTGGACTCATAAACACAATCTTGTATAGGACTGACAAGTACAAGACTGACACTAACTGATAAAGAAAAGCATCATCATGTATTCATTTATCTATCAAAAGTGGTAGTCAAGTACAATGCTTTATAGTTGTTGGATGGGTACAGTTTTCCCTTTTTGTGCATATGGGATTCCTGCAGCCTGCATGTCTTCATCCCAAACTACATTATACAAAGAGACAATATTAGACGTGATTGCTAATATCTCAACATTACTGTTGTACATTGTTTAAGCACAACAAAGTTTTATCAGGGACGGCTTATGCATAATGTTTTTTGTTGACATTTAGGTGTCTTGTTGGATGTATTGATACTTGGTCATCATGGTTTATACTCAGATATGCTATTTGAGAGCTATTGAGCCTTGATTTGGATGCAAACACTTCGTTGTTGGTTGGGATTTATGGTACCTTGGGCTAATAGGTTATTTTACCTCCAATTTGGTATGCCTATAGTCTACGGGTGTTCCCAACTACTCGGGATGATATGTTGATGTGTTTGGATCATGCCACTTTGGTGTTTATGCTCCTAGATGCTTCTTGAGCAAAGAGTAGAGCTCAATTCTTGGTTCACTGTCATTTTCTTTGTAGTTAACATTTCACTTGACAAGGTTTATGCCCCGTGCTACCCATTATGGGACTGATGTCTGATGTGGATGCTTTTGGGTTATGGCAGATGTTTGGGCTTGAATCTACTTGCATTTAAGACTTTTGTGGAGCAGTTTGCATTTGGTTGGCTTATCACTTATGCAGCTTGGATGCTATTTTGTCCTTTAATGCCCCAATTATGAATCTTGGATTTACTTGGATGCAGATACACGTTTTAAGCAGTGCTTGCTCCATTGTCTTGGTAGTTGGTTATTGAGATTTCATTACCCATTGATGCTTGGTTCTTTGCGGTTTACTCCTTGGTCACTAGACTTCTTGACAATGCTTGGGTTTAGGAGTTATGGCTTTGTTGCTTCCGTGTTGCCTAGCTTCTATGCTAGTTGGGTTGCTTTTGCCCATACAGGTTAGAGAGCAGTTGCTCTTGATGCTTACCCGGCTATGCACTTTGTCTACTGTCATGTACTTTACAGAGCCACTTATTTGGATGTTGTTGTACAGATACTTGGGCTTCTCTTCGAGCTTGACCATTGCAGGATCTTACGCCACTTACCGGTCTTGCATTGACTTGGATGCTACAATGTGGTCTGATGTACTATAGAGTCATGTTTGCCATTATGGTTATGGGCTGATTTCATGGATGAATACCATATGCTCTTATGACAGATGTCACTGTGGTTGGTTATGTCATGCAGTTGGCTATGAATCTTCTTCATGTGGGAGCTTTTGCATCCTTGGTTGATGCCTTTATGCCATCCCATCTACTGAGATTTCATGAGCCTGTGCAACATGCTTCTACCACTGATGTACTTGTAGATGATTGTCTTTATGAGCAGGTTTCCTCCATTGGGATATCCCTCGACTGCTTGAGCTCTGTGGATGCTATGGATAGCCCTATTCATGATGACTTGGATTGCTTGTTGTCTTCTACAGGTTCTTCTACTTCAGATGTTGTTTTCTTCCATTGTGGGAAGATTGGGCATGCTCAAAGAAAATGCTTTAGATGGATTAGAGAGTAGAGACAGAGACGGACTCGACATGAGCAGAGAGTCAGAGATACATCAAATGCAGCATGTATTATAACTCTTACTAGTGGTGAGGTACATGCACTTACCCATGATGATGCACTTGAGCATGTACTCCTGTCATCTTGTTTCCCTACAGCTTACTTGCTTAGTGATTAGGTCTATGCGTTTGATTGGATTTTGGACTCTATGGCATCTTGTCATGTTACCCCTCATAGAGCATGGTTCTCTTCTTACACGGAGGTTGATAGATGTATTGATTTGGGGCTTGAGCAGTCTTATGCTATTGTTGGTACAGGGGATATACACCTAGCTTTTCCTAATGGGACTTCTCTTATACTCAGGGATGTTTTACATGTTCCCATGCTCAGTAAGAGCTTGATTTCTATCAGTCAGTTGAATAATACCGGATATACTATTTCTCTTGAGGATAGGTCATGGAAGATCAGTCGTGGTTGCTTGGTTTTGGCCAGAGGTTCTAGAGTTGGTTCTCATTACCCAGTGCATGTCTCTCATATGGGAGATTTTATGGTTGCAGTTATCCAGATACCATACGCATTGCTATGGCATTATTGCCTCGGCCATATGCACCACAGAGAGATGGAGATCTTGTCTCGTTTTGGACTCATTGTTGCCTCCTATGTCACTTACAGATCTTGATGCTTGCCTTGATTGTACTCTTGGTCCTTGCAGAGCCCCCTTGGCTTATGGCAATCGTACGAGGCATGCCCCTCTAGATCTTGTCCATTGTGCAGTATATGGATCTATGCCTTCCCAGTCACTTGGTGGAGCTTCGTACTTTGTGACCTTTGTTGATCATGCTACCCACCGTGTTTGGGCTTTTCCCTTGGTGCAGATTGAGGATGCTGCAGTTACACTTGACAGGTTTATGGATTCTGCTAGTAGTAGACCTAGGTTCTTGCAGATGGATTATGAGAGTCATGCTCTCTCTCCCGCAGCTTTTGGATCTCTTGTCAGCAGTATGACACTGATTTCTTGTGCCCACGGTATTATGGGATTGCTCATGGCATGTGCCTGACCTTATAGGCAAAGGTTACTTCTATGCTTACCACAACTGGGTTGTCTTATGGCTTTTGGGCTGAGGCCCTTATGACAGTAGTCTATTTGGTTAACAGGACGCTATGCTTGACCTTGGATGGTATTACACCCCATGAGGCATGGAGTGGCATGAAGCCCTCCTATGATTACTTGAAGATGTTTGGCTGCCAGATATCTGTACGTATGCCACATGAGCCTATGTCATGTAGATGTATCCTCCTTGCTTATGGAGATGGTGACTTTAAGGCCTACAGATTATGGGATTTGGATGCCCATCAAGTCATACAAATCCATCAAGCTATCTTCTATGAGAACGTAGACACCTCTCAAGCCTCTTGATGATCATTCAATATGCTTTATGGGGCTGATTTTACAACAGCTATAGTGCCATTACAACAAACTGTTTATGCTGAAAATGAGGCACTTATTGGCCTAGATGACATAGCTATGCATAGCAATTAGGGTCAGGATGTTGGTGGTCAATTGTTGCTAGACCCCTTGTAGGCTCATGAGAGCCATTTTCTTGTAGTTTTGCAGGCTGGACAGCTAGCCATATGTCAGTCTTCCACTTCACTGAGGCCACATGTAGTCTTGAGACCCCATTGGACAAATGTCCAGGATGTTGGCTCTCTTTTAGTGATTGACTCTGGAGAGTTTGACTGCTCTCCGCTGTCTTGTATGCACCATGGTGATGCTATGTGTGTGCATGATGAGTTGTGCTTGCTTCATGAGAAGCATTCTTGGATTGCTCCATTGTATGGAGCTACGGGATCACTTATCTCCTAGATGTCACGGACTCGGGGTTCCTGACACTTCTTGCATAGCTCGCCTTCCAATTGGGCATTGGTGAGATGTCATGATTCCTCACCTTGTATTTTTTTTTCTTTTCTTTGTTTTCACTCCCTAGCCACATTGGCCTTTTAGTGGGAGGTTGTTGGGGTAAAAGGCCTCTGGGCCTGCCCCCCATGTACACTGTGATCGGCTATTCTTTATTCATATATAATATGATAGTGCAATAAGACTATCAGTTCAGTTGGACAACACCTACATTGTGTGTGATCTTCTCTCCCGCGTCTTCCTCTTCTCCTTCTCCACTGCCATTGTATCCCCTTCACTGTGGAGCATCACATTCAATATCTTCTATTTGCATAGCCTCTAGGTCAGGAATTGCCTCATAGACTATAACTGTGTCTTGCAAATCATGTGTATCAAGCTAGTCACTAATATCCCTCTAAGTCCCTACATCAAGTAAATTATGAACTAGATATGCCTCTTCATATACACTAAGAAAATCTAAATATGCAATGGCTGACTCCTCCACTATGGGCTCTTCGAAGGCATCTGTGGTATAGCTAGTCAATGCATCAATAGGCATAAAATAGGAGCTTCATATGTCTCCTCAAAAAAACTTGGCAAATCTTTATATGCATTGACCATCTCATCCACTTTCGGCTCATATAAGGTATCATTTACATGGGTACTCACCGTATCAAGAGTATCTGAATAAACATCATATGTGTGGTGACTCGACGCATCAATAGTATTAGTATAGACATCGTCTGAATGGCAACTCAAAACATTACTAGTCTAAACACAAGCATCTGCTATATATGTTCTCAAAACCTCAATAGGCTCATAAAAAAGATTCATAGTAGTAGGTCTACACTCAGTCTCCTCAATAGGAAGTAATGAAGCTTGATCAAAAGCCTCTGCTTCCTCTATATGTTCATCATCCTTTGTTCTTCCACTTATATGCTACAACAAGCTTCGCACATTCATCCCCAAGTTTCTTCCCCAATGTGTAATCTACATACCTAAGCTCAATAATCCATATATTAGAATCCAACACTTGCTATATATTTTGTACACAAAGCATAGTTTCATTTATAGAACCTTCATGTGTCATCGGGTACTTATACATTGTAATGAGCTTCGGAGAGACATCCACGAGCTGCCTCCCAAGTGCTTTATTTATATATGTAAGACCAAGCAACTATATAATGTAATCCATGACTTCGGTATATGTTGCCTAGAAAGCATATTTGCATTTGCATTCATACCTACATCCATACTTGACTCTTCACCTTGGCCTTCACAAGGGCATTGCGTATGTGATGGCTGGAAGACGTAGGGTCTTGTGAAGAAGGCACGGTAAGGCAGGAGAGGGTACTTGTGTAATTCAAGAAAGAAAGCTAGGGAAACTTTGTATACCCTATCAAATCATGTGAACAAATAACTCAATACTCATATGAATCTTCTAGGCAATTAGTTTGTATCTCAACTCCTCTTTCACAGCCTTCTTCTCATGTCACAGAGAGTCACACTAGTATTCAGTTCATGTACGGGAACTTTTGCCCTTACTTGAGCTCGAATCACAAAGTTAGATTATGAAAGGAAGGTTTAGAGTTGACCAATTGGCTCTGAGGTAACCATAATTCCAAAGTAAGCTGACACCTTCAATAAACTACCCTTCTTCAACTTAATTATAGAATCTTGGTTGACATCAACACAAAAATGAGTGTAGAGCACTAAAAGATTGTTGAAGTTCAAGCTTTCCTCACCACATGTTTTGCATTGCTAGATTGGTTGCTTGAGTGCAAGTTTCTAGTACCCATGCAAGCATAGTATACTTCCTAAAGTTGAAACCATCAAACTCTGTCCAAGCAATGTCTCATTTCCCACCCCTTTTGAGAGCGGAATTTTGCTGCCGAGAAGTGCTTAAAAATAGCGAAAATTTACGAATATCAAGGGAAAAATATTCAACGTCAAAGGCGGTGGCTTGACCTAGGACAATTTTAAGCATCAAGTGCTTGACGGGCGCCTGTGCAATAATATGGGAATTTTAGTAATTTTTTCATGCGCCTGTGCAAGTGACGGAAGTTGCCGATCAGTTCGTGGTCTCAAGACGGTCGCGCAGGATTTTTTTGGGCTCCAATCGGTTGCCGGACGCCTCAGAGGCCGAAAAGCGGTCAAAACTTGAAAGGGTGGCCACTTGAGGTATGAAGGGGTGCCCTTCAAAGGGGGCACCCCCCCAAAATTCAACATGAGAAGAGGAGGGCGGCGTGCAGCAGCTGCGATCAGATAAACCCCCCCCCCCCCCCCCCCCCCCCCATGGATGAAGATTTTGTCTATAAGCAAGCCATATCAATGACAAGCCAGGGCTGATCCTCTATTCCTTCGCTCCGCATCACCTTCTCTCATGCGTCTAATGATGGCCTGGTTGGAGAGAGAGAAAATCAATCTTTCTCTCTCCTCTAAGGGCAGATTCATGCGGTGAAGAAGAAGAAGAAGAATGGATGACGGATGCTTGTCCAATGAAGACCGTATTGCTCCGTGGTTCAAGAGGAATGAAGATTGCTGATTCTGGACTGTCATGAGCATTAATGGCTGCTGGAAATCAGTCCCGAGACATGGCAAATAAAAACCCGCAACCCGCAAAGAACGGTAATTTCATTTTTACGAAGGAAATTGATGTTTTATGCAATTTGCTTCATGAATATTTGTTCCCATGGGATGATTATGCATTATGTTGTTGCTTGCTATGAGTTTGATCAGTTTATGCTCAGAAAATCAGAAAATCATAAGTGTTGTGAGACTGAAATTAATGGTGTAAAACCCGTAAAACACGCGAAATAGGGGAAAATTGGGTGTTTTTGATATATAAATGGAAAATATAGTAAGACACACCAGCTAAATTTGTGTTTTTGCTGCAAATGAACCTAAGGGCCACAGCCCACAACTCATTTTGCATTTTCAATTATTTAATATTGCGAAAAAATACAAGAAAAATAGGGAAAATGGGTAAAAATAAGGAAAAAACAGGATTTGAGTGTGCGAAAAATACTAAAAAATAAGATTCATGTTTGTGTATGTATGGGGGGTCTGAAGTATGAGGTTTGGACTCAGTTCAGCCCTACCTTTATGTTTTAGTGAGTTTTTTTGGCTTTTCATACAATAAAAAACATGGAAAATATTACCCTAAACCTATGCACCGTGCACAATCTAAACGACGAGGGGGTAAAGAGAATGAGAGTGGTGTTTAAGTGCTGAGAGAAAGAAAAGGCTGATTGGTTTCATCTATGCATATCATATAGATCGGTCGTTAATTTAAAATAAGGATCTAGTAGCACGAGGGTTTCTCGGTGCTAGGTTCATGCAACGCTACATACGAGCGATAGTCAAAATCATTGAAAGAAATGTTTTCCACATGTGCACAAATGCTGATTTTCTTAATTGTTTGAGCACGTGGGCATTCACTACTTGCATAAATCATAAAGAGACTTAAAGGTATCAGGAACTCCTGGATGCATGGCAATTGCTTTCTAGAGGAACATGACCCGCGTTGAGTGAGAGATAGGATATCCCAAGCTGTAGGTAGATGTGGGTCCAAGGGAAAAGAAAGTGAGGAAAATGGTACATTTCTGGATACGATCAATTGGTACCTTGAGAGAACTATGTGCGAAGTGTTATATATATTTAGCGACGCATCAAGGGGCCAATCCCCAAGATGTAGGAGAGTCGCAGTGAGGTAGCGGCAGTCAGCCGTGGGAGGACCTCCTATGTTTGTACTTCGTGCCATTGGGCAATGTGTTGGGACTCCCTCTAAGGAGTGTTAATTGGGTTAGAGTTGGACTACGAGACGTGATACAAATGCAAAATGTTTAGGAAGGCAATGTATGATGTATGTGTCATCAACGCTCCTGGCCGCGAGGCCGTGGGGTTGTTGAGCGCATGATAGAGGTCCGGCTAGTGCATCCGGCTAGTGCATGAGTCAGTGCCGGCTCGTTTTAGGTCCCCTCAGTGGTGGTTTGCCAGGAGCCACTTATAAGTGGTGGTTTTCGGATCTAGGGTTTCTAGGGACCAAAAGGAAGTTAGTTTATGTCCTCTGACAAGGACCGTCAAGCCGAAATCCAGAAAGCAGAATGGGCTGAAAGGGCTAGACGGTGGTTAGAGATCATAAGCCGTTATTCTCCTCAAAGGAGTAGTCCAGTACGTATATGAAGCAGTGGTCTTAGTCACTTAACTGCTCCACGTATTCCATTAGGTGCAGGAGGAAGTGTAAAATCTTCCTCTCCTCCACCAAGTCTACCCACTTCAAGTGGGGGTGTGAATCCATCATTTCAAGCTTCTATTGCTAATCCGATTGTCACCATGGCACAGCCTATTGCGATTCCTGCAGGGACGCCGGATTTACCAGCCCTAGGAGTTCCCTTGCCCATTTTTAATGGGTTAGCGGAAGAGGATGCAAAATTTCACAATTGTGAATTTCAAAGATTGATGTTCAATTATCGCATCCAAGACGAGGGACATCTCATGATGTTCTTCAATATGATGTTAAAAGGGAGGGCTACGGTTTGGTATCACAGCATAGAGTCTGGAACCATAACCACCATTGATCAATTCTATACAGCTTTCCGAGCGGAATATGCCCCTGAAAGAGGTGGTCAATATTGGTTGCGGGTCTTGAATGTAACACGTCAAGATCCTCACGAGAATGTAAAAGCATATGCTAAGAAGTTGAAGGAAGTATTCCGTAAGTTGCAAACTTACATTCCCATTGCCCAATTGCAATACTTTTTGCATGGGTTGGATTTTAATATCCAAGAACAATTGAGCAGTGTGGCCTTGGCAGATATAGATAGCACTATTACGCGGGCAGAGGGAGTAGAAGCACAATTACAAACGGCCTACTCCTCTCGAATGAATGTTAATGGGGGTTTAGTACCTAGTGGCAATCCAGCATTGACGAATGGAAGTCAAGGGATGCCTATGACTAACCCTAATTGGAGAGGGAGTGTGGTTCAGAATGTACCTTTATTACTGGCTCCTCCCAGTGTGACTATGCCCATGGCAAGTCAATTGGCTCCATCAAATGTTGGAGGCCAAGTTTCCAATTCTAACGTTATTCCTGTGGGTCAACAGCCAATGCCAAATCAGATTGTTAGGCCAATGGAACGACATGTCGACGATCGAGGCTACGAGTCGAGTGCATCTAATGTCCTTGGCGAAGTTAAGGACATGATGAAGCATTATACCGACATGATTTTCGAACAATATCGACAAATAGCCGTCGACGTTAATTTTTTGAAGAAGCAACAAAATCTGATAGGGAGTCGATGCCCTGAAGAGGGTGGACCTTCTAGATTTAGTTGTAAATGGTGTGGTGGACAGCACTTCCCTAGGAATTGCCCAAATGTGAAATGTGACATTTGTGGGAAGCCGGGTCATCTAGTTGCTACCTGTTGGAGTAAGATTAGCTCTCTCCAACAAGGGAGTAAACAACTGGGCCCAGTGAATCATAGAGCGCAAGGAAATAACTTGCAACAGAATGATGCACGTAGGCAAATATTGCAGAGGGGAAAAACAAATATAGAAGAGTTGCCACAAGGCAACAGAGTCAGCCTTATTGAGGCTGTACGAGTTAATGATGCTGAAACCTCTAACTTAAGAGCCGTGACAAGAGGCCAAAAGGCTAAAGAGGTTGTCAAAGATAATACAAAACCGGTTGAGGCAAACCCTAAACAAGGGGATAAGGGGACGAAGTCCAGAGTCCTAGCATGGAAGGGGGACCGCTAAAGCCAGTTGATAGGAAAGGCGACCCTAAAAAGGATGATGAAATGCTAAGAAAGAAGGCAAGAGGCAAGAAAGAAGCACCAAAACCGGTCCAAAGACCAAAAGAGAGGATGGTTTGGCGAGAAAAGAGAGCTTTGGCTACTTATCATGACTTTGATTTAGCGAGTTCTCTTTGCGAAGTCAAACCAGATGTGAATCTCTTGCAATTGATCAAATTATCTCCAAGAGTATGCAAGGAATTTAAGAAGATCCTGTGTATCGGGTATATTGTGAAACCCCTGGGCATAGCATGAGTAGGGGAAGATTGGTTTGACCATGCTGAAAAGAATTGCCCTAGGGTTCGAGCTTATGTAGATGGAATATTAGTGGAACATGCCATTGTAGACACTGGATCCTCCATCAATATCATGAGTTCAGAGTTGATGGAGAGGTTGGGTCTAGGCATCTAGAAAGACAGCTCCACCCTTCTGAGAATGGCTGATGATAGTCTAAGACAACCAGAAGGTTGCGTTACTAAGGTCCATGTTACAGTTGTGCGAGTGTAGAATGCTTCTTGGACTTTAGGGTGATAATATTTGCAGGACGTCCTAACTATCGAGTTTTACTGGGTAGGCCGTGGATCTTATGAATAGACTGTCAAGTCGATATACTCGCTGGTCGAGTGGTTCTAGGTAGAGGTGCTAATCGAGTAACAGTCGATGCTTATCTTGAGTCTCCTCAAAGTGAGAGAGCTCCTTTATCTTCTACAGAATTAGAGACATCAGACGATCCATCTGGTAGTGAGACATCATCCAGTGATGAATCTAAAGAGGGGTGGTCCACTATAGAGGATATCTATCAGATAACTCTAAATGAGCCGATAGAGCCGCAAGATAGGATAAGAGACACGGATGTGATTGAGTTGGACCTTGGCACGCCGAATGATTTGTGGCCAATTAAATTCGGATCCATGCTCAGTTCAGCAGAAAGGGAGGACTATGTGTCCTTGATTCAAGAATTCTGCAATATCTTTGCTCGGAGTTATGATGAGCTGAGAGGCATTCCTCCCAGCCTGGCTATTCATACTATTCCTGTAAAAGAAGGCAGTCATCTTGTGCGTCAGAAGGTAAGGCATATGCCTTTTGAACTGAGGGACAGGCTGTTTGAAGAGTTGCAGAAGTTAAGGAAAGCTGGTTTGATCTTCCCTGTTCAACACACAGAATGGTGTTCTAGGAAGAAGAAAAATAACCAGATCCGATTATGTGTAGATTTTAGAGAGCTGAATAAGTAGACAGTTAAAGATTATTACCCGTTGCCATTTATTAACCAGATTTTGGATCAATTAGCGGGTAGGGAAATATATTCGTTTACGGATTGCTTTGCAAGATACAACCAGATGGCAATTGCAGAAAAGGACAAGTTGAAAACGACTTTTATTACTATCTTTGGTATTTTTGTGTACCATGTGATGGCCTTTAGTTTATGCAATGCACCTGGATCGTGGCAACGAACACCAGACAAGACCTTTGGTGACATATCCCAAGATGAGTTGAAAGTATTTATTGATGACATGGGAGCAGCCACTGTAAGGGAAAGGATGTTGATTATTTTGAGAAAGTGCTTTGAGCGCTGCAAACAATTTTGTATCGCTCTTAACCCACGGAAGTGTGTCTTTGGAGTGCCTTATGGGCTATTGCTAGGACATGTGGTCAGTTCAGTAGGGATAGCAACTGACCCTGAAAAGATCAAGGTCATAGTTGCTATGAGTCCACCACGCACTCCGAAAGAGGTTCATAGCTTTCTGTCTCATCGATAGGGTACTATCGGAGATTTATAAATGCTCTGGCAGAAAGAACATTGCTATTAACGAATTTATTATCCTTTAGCTGTTCATTTGAGTGGAGCGATCCTTTTAAGGTAGCTTTTGAGGATGTGAAACAGGAGCCAGTAAAAACACCCATTTTAAAAGCACCTAGAAGAGGCGAGATGTTCTATATATTTTCAGCAGCCACCATGCATAGTATAAGCTGCTGTTTAACCCATATTTGGGAGGAAAAGCGGTATCATCCGATAGCTTTTGCTAGTCAGAAATTGGGCATTTCAAAGATTAATTATACCTAAATAGAGAAGTTGTGTCTTGCGATGGTCTTTGGGACTAAGAAATTTAGGCACTACATCCTCTATGAAAAGGTAGTATTCTATACGAAGGCGGAAGGACTTAGACTGCTTATGAACAAGCTGCAGCCGCCTGATCGTTTGGCAAAGTGGTTAATCAATTTGCAGGAGTTCGATTATGAGATTAAGAGTAAGCCATCGAGGTTGCAGGGTATTGTGGAATGCCTTGTGGATTTCGGGGAGCCGAAAGAGACTTTGGTTGAAGGAAGTGATATTGAGAAAATGTTTAAAATTGATACAGCTTCCATTCCATCTTAGTATGCTGCTATTACGCATTATCTATCAACAGGAGAGACGGGAGCTGGTTTGTCAAAGTCTGAAAAGGGGAAAATCAAACAGCAATCTTTGAAGTTTTCCTTGATTGCAGGGACACTATATCGGCAGGGTATTGATGATATCTATCGCCGATGTGTGATGAGTGATGAGGTTCCTTTTATCTTGGAGGAGTGCCATGACTCTACATGTGGAGGGCACTTCGCGGGACGGTTGATGGCACAGAAAGCTTTAAGAGCCGGATATTGGTGGCCATCTATCTTCCAAGATTCTTTTGAGTATGTAAAGAGATGTGATACCTGTCAGAGACATGACAGTAGAGAAAATAGGAAACGTCCACTTACGCCTATCATGGCTATCCTTCCATTTGAGAAGTGGGGCATTGATTTTGTGGATCCTATTACTCCGTCGTCTACTACCCAAAAGAGGTACATTATAGTAGCCACTGATTATTTCACAAAATGATCAGAACCACGGGAGACGAGGCAGAACAATGCAAAAGAGATTGCAAGTTTCCTGTTAGAGCAGATTATCTGTCGCTTTGGTCCCCCGAGGGAATTAGTTTTGAAACATGGAACCCATTTCCTGAATAAAGTGATCAAAAGCTTGACTGAGGCTTGGCAAATCAAGCACAATAAAACGACTCCTTATAATCCGCAAGCGAATGGGCGGGTTGAAAGTATTAATAAACAGCTTGTGGGGATCTTGTCTAAGATAGTCTCTGAGAAGAAACGAGACTGGGACAAGAAGTTGTATGTGGCAGTATGGGCATATAATACCATATTCAAGCGAGCTACCAGCCATACTCCATTCAAATTGGTTTATGGGGAAGAGTGTGTGTTACCCCTTGAAATCGAATTGCCAACCATTTGGTTTGCAATTAACCATTCTTTGGGAGATAAGGATTCCCTTTTTGAACGTTTCACGACTATAGCCCACCTGGATGAGCTGAAGTTGCAGAGCTTATTACACCAGGAGGTAGCCAAGCGTCGGATGAAGCAGTTGCATGACCTTAGAGCGAAGAAATATATATTTAAAAAAGGACAGTTAGTCCTATATTACGATGTGCATAGGGAGTTGTTTCCAGGGAAGCTGGAACCGAAATGGGATGGCCCCTACAAGATTGTTAGATTAGGGAAAAATAGGTCTACGGCCCTAGTAGCTGATCTACATGGAGTAGAGTTTAAGAATAAGGTTAATCTTAATAAGATTAAACCTTATTATTTCTAAGTATGCTAATACAAAAGAAATGCATTGCAGGTCCATGCTAGGGATGATCTGAGACCTGCGAAAAAGAGCTTAAAGTTGGTTGATGGGTCGGTTAATCCCTTATTTCGAGCACCCATATCTGGAGCAAAGATACCATCAGGGGAAACTCATCTGGTGGAGCAAAGGATACAAAGTGATTGCGCAAGAAGACGGAACCTTTGTGTGGGAGATTAAAGTCTTCTGCCATCACTGTTTACGACTGTTGACAAGTATCCCTGTTGAGTTCAATGAAGAAGGTAGGATGGAGCTGTCAGTTCATCCTCTAAACATGCTAAACTTTGATTACCATAATTACGAATAGAGGAGTTCGTGATGGCAGGCTATGTAAACCCATTGTGGACGTATATATTATATTTTGACGGAGCGTCCAAGGGCCCTAATAAAAAAGGAAGTGTTGGAGTAGTAATCCGAGACCCCCGACGTAGAGTTACGATGAAGTTAGCTGCTTATCTCAGGGTAGGATTCACTAACAATATGGCGGAGTATAAAGCCTTGATTATGGGACTGCATATTGCCAAACAAGGTGGTATTTGTCGGTTGTTAGTAAAAGGGGATTCCCAGTTGATCCTGAATCAGCTAGATGGGATATACACAGTGCAGAATCCCATTCTTTGTATGTATCATCGAACTGCGATGACCCTACTTGAGGAGTTTGAGAGAGTGTCTTTTTAGCTGGTTCCACATTACTGGAATCGGTTTGCGGATTCATTGGAAAATCTTGCTTATGAGGAAGACCTCTTCTTTAATTGTGGTCGTAGTTTGGATATTGTGATCAATGAGGAAACAGGACCCGGTTGCTTATGGGGTACGTTATCAGAGCATGCAATATATGGCAGAAGATGGTTGATATGGGTGATGCAAAGAGTAGCCGAGACCAATCTACCATTATTATCTTGGACCCATAGGTTAATTAGACAACATGTTATGCGCACGCCCCTTGCTATATATGTAGGAGGAATGGGTCATAACCTTATGCATTTAGTTTAGGGCTACAAGCCTGTTTTTCCTCCTTGGAAAGGAGTCTATTATTGTATATTTGGATTCTTTCAGGGAGGGATGTGTAGGTGCCACCCGTTTTGCGAGTTTTTATTGTTTTATTTTGTTAGGCCAAGAGGGCCAGTTGTCTGTTTGGTGCAGGTGCGGTTAATGGTTTCTTGTTTGAGTTTTGTGCTGGACAGGTTCGGAAGAAGAGCTTGGAAGGAGCCTTTTGTTGCGTGGAAGCTTCTCGTGGCCCTATCCAGGTGATATCTTTCCTTTATGAGTAATGTGATTTTTTTAATGCTATATGTGTTTGTGTACTTGTTAAGGGTTTTTTCGTTTCTTGTTGGGGACCGGAAACCAAGGCATGTAGTCCCGAGGTTTAGGTTAAGTATGTTTGAGGGAGGTCTGAGTAGTCGTTGCCTCCTGTAAAGACATTGTCAAGCATTGAAAGACTTGTTTTAGACGGAAGACCTAGTGACCCTGTTCTGCTAGCCTGCTAGGCAACCATTCTCGGAGTTCTTGTTAGTTGTGAGGCCATTAGGGAAGCATGCAGAAGGAAAATCAAGATGATAAAGGAAAAGAAACCCTAAATATCTTACAGACACTAAATATATACAAAGGTGTGTAAAAAAGGGTTCTAACCCCTAGCAAAGAAAAGAAAAGGGAAAAAAATTCTTAGAGGCAGTTGATCATCGCCTAGCGAAGGCCTGGTAGGTTCCTGGGGATGAATCAGACCCACGGCCGATGCCTTGTCTTCCTAGGGGTGGCATCTTGCTAGAAAAAAGAAATTAAGGAAGGTTGGAGCGAAAATAAAAGTGAGCATTAGAAAAGGATTAAGTGTCGCCTTGCAAGGGCTTGGTAAGTTCTTGGGTACTGAGACATGACCTGAGGCTGATGCCCTGTTCTCCTTGGGTCACTACGCTCAGCTCCCTCCTTTTTACATACCCAAGTATAGAAAATGAAAACCCTAAAAGAAGAAATGTACTGAAAGAAAATACTTCTTGATCTGGCTATAGGAGTCCTCGCCTAGTAGGAGCTCCTGGTTGTGTTGTCCTTAGTTAGGTAGGTAGTTCAGACGACCATTTAGGGCAACCTCTTTGAAAGTTCTTTTTAGTTTGGCCATGTTGGATCAATTGGTTAGTGACTAGCTTCGGGACTTTTATCAGATTATGCTAGGTCTACTCCTTATGGATGTCATGCCTTGGTTTGGTCAGGGGTAGGGTGAGCATTGTGTTGTGTTTAATATGTATCTATTTTGTATCAGCTTGATGCTTCCTTTGGTTGTTTTGTGCAGATCTACTATGGGATTCGACGGGCTGAGTTGCCCTATCCTGTGGTCGCCAATGAGAGTGGAATTTTGTTGCCGAGAAGTGCTTAAAAATAGCTAAAAATTACGAATATCAAGGGAAAAATATTCAACGTCAAAGGCGGCGGCTCGACCTAGGACGATTTTAAGCATCACGTGCTTGACAGGCGCCCGTGCAATACTTTGGGAATTTTAGTAAATTTTCCATGTGCCTGTGCAAGTGACGGAAGTTGCTGGTGAGTTCGTGGTCTCAAGATGGTCAGGCAGGATTTTTTCGGGCTCAAATCGGTCGCCGGACGCCCTAGAGGTCGGAAAGCGGTCAAAACTTGAAAGGGTGGCCACTTGAGGTATGAAGGGGTGCCCTTCAAAGGGGGCACCCCCCCAAAATTCAACGTGAGAAGAGGAGGGCGGCATGTAGCAGCCGCGATCAGAAACCCCCCCCCCCCCCCCCCCCCCCCCCCCCCCCCCCCCCCGGGCCCATGGATGAAGATTTTGGCTATAAGCAAGCCATATCAATGAGAAGCCAGGGCTGATCCTCTATTCCTTCGCTCCGCATCGCCTTCTCTCATGTGTCCAATGATGGCCTGGTTGGAGAGAGAGAAAATCAATCTTTCTCTCTCCTCCCTCTCTCTCCTCTAAGGGCAAATTCATGGGGTGAAGAAGAAGAAGAAGAATGGATGACGGATGCTTGTCCAATGAAGACCGGATTGCTCCGTGGTTCAAGATGAATAAAGATTGCTGATTTCGGACTGTCATGAGCATTAATGGCTGCTGGAAATCAGTCCCGAGACATGGCAAATAAAAACCCGCAACCTGCAAAGAATGGTAATTTCATTTTTATGAAGGAAATTGATGTTTTATGCAATTTGCTTCATGAATATTTATTCCCATGGGATGATTATGCATTATGTTGTTGTTTTCTATGAGTTTGATTAGTTTATGCTCAGAAAATCATAAGTGTTGTGACTGAAATTAATGGTGTAAAACCCGTAAAACACGCGAAATAGGGGAAAATTGGGTGTTTTTGATATATAAATGGAAAATATAGTAAGACACATCAACTAAATTTGTGTTTTTGCTGCAAATGAACCTAAGGGCCACAGCCCACAACTCATTTTGCATTTTCAATTATTTAATATTGCGAAAAAATACAAGAAAAATAGGGAAAATGGGTAAAAATAGGTTTTGAGTGTGCGAAAAATACTAAAAAATAAGATTCATGTTTGTGTATGTATGGGGGGTCTGAAGTATGAGGTTTGGACTCAGTTCAGCCCTACCTTTATGTTTTAGTGAGTTTTCTTTGCTTTTCATACAATAAAAAACATGGAAAATATTACCCTAAACCTATGCACCGTGCACAATCTAAACGGCGAGGGGGTCAAGAGAATGAGAGCGGTGTTTAAGTGCTGAGAGAAAGAAAAGGCTGATTGGTTTCATCTATGCATATCATATAGATCGGTCGTTAATTTAAAATAAGGATCTAGTAGCACGAGGGTTTCGGTGCTAGGTTCATGCAACACTGTATACGAGCGATAGTCAAAATCATTGAAAGAAATGTTTTCCACATGTGCACAAATGCTGATTTTCTTAATTGTTTGAGAACGTGGGCATTCACTACTTGCATAAATCATAAAGAGACTTAAAGGTATAAGGAACTCCTGGATGCATGGCAATTACTTTCTAGAGAAACATG
This sequence comes from Lygodium microphyllum, assembly GCF_053477565.2. NCBI lineage: Eukaryota > Viridiplantae > Streptophyta > Polypodiopsida > Schizaeales > Lygodiaceae > Lygodium > Lygodium microphyllum. The sequence continues at coordinate 76,263,172 of NC_141136.1, read as the reverse complement.
ACCTGCATTGAGTGAGAGACAGGATATCCCAAGCTATAGGTAGACGTGGGTCCCAGGGGAAAGAAAGTGAGGAAAATGGTACATTCCTGGATACGATCAATTGGTACCTTGAGAGAACTATGTGCGAAGTGTTATATATGTTTAGTGACGCATCGAGGGGCCAATCCCCAAGATGTAGGAGAGTCGTAGTGAGGTAGCAACAGTCAGCTGTGGGAGGACCTCCTATGTTTGTACTTCGCGCCATTGGGCAATGTGTTGGGACTCCCTCTGAGGAGTGTTAATTGGGTTAGAGTTGGACTACGAGACATGATACAAACGCAAAATGTTTGGGAAGGCAATGTATGATGTATGTGTCATCAACGCTCCTCGCCACGAGGCCGTGGGGTTGTTGAGCGCATGATAGAGGTCCGGCTAGTGCATGAGCCAGTGCCGGCCCGTTTTAGGTCCCATCACCTTCCCTATCAGGCAACACGTAGAAGATTGTTGGCAAAGTTTTAGTCTCGACAATCAACATTACTTGGCATTGTCCTAACAATGCTAAATGCATGCCCTCACATGTGTTCACCTTGGTAATTGTTGGGACTAGCGTGGATTGGTCCAATTGGTATAGGTCAGGACATTACAGCCTTCACCTTTGTCAATGAGGGAATTAATCATCTGTTTTGTTTTGGCTATTAGTTTGAATTTAAGATAGGCAACTGGAATCAGTTCTTCATCTTGAGGGTCAAGTTCGGTAATTGTGGTAGCCCAAATGGCAATTGGTGGAAGCTCCATCTGTGGTTCATGTGGAGATGCATAAGTGGGTAATATTTTTTTATTTGGCTACCATTCAAAAATCCGATGCCTTCACCATCTAGTGTTTGTAGTTAGACATTACTGGTCTACTAATGGCACACACATGGAAAGAACCCAAGCCTTTAAAATTCATCTTTTGCTTATGCCCCTTGATAGAGTAAAGCGGTACAAGATCACCCTTCTCAAAGTTTTGCTTGCTTGACATGTTTGTCAAACCACACCTTCCATCATCTTTTCATAAATAAGAGTGTATCTATCACCCCTAGTAATCAAGTTTTGGACCATCATTTCAATTCCAACAAGTGCTTGGCCCAAGCCTCTCGACCTTCCTATATTTCCTCAGTAGCTATTCAAAAGCTTGGAATGAAAAACTCTAATGGCATCATTGCATCAATTCCATATGTCAATTTGAAAGTCTTATAGCCTGTTCAATATGCTTGCAGTGTTGCCATGAGCTTATTGTCCCAATTGCTTTGCAAAGTTGAGACTATCTTGGTCAACATGTTGATGAGGATTTTGTTGGTGGCTTTAGCTTGGCCATTTACATGCGAATAATGGGGGTGGATTTTTGGTGTATGATCGTGAATGTTAACAAGAGGTGTCTAATTATCTCATTAATGAGTTATGTGCAACGCTAATTACTTACAATCTCAATGGGGCATTTGAATCAAGAGATCACTTGCTCCTATAAGAATTTGGATGTCATTTTGACATTTTTTTTTGTGTATCCCTAGAGTTGCGGCCCATTTAGTTAGGTAAACAGTTGGAACAATTATGTACCTTGCTTGCAACTATTGTGCTATAGGAATTATAGGCCCAATAAAATCTATTGCTTACTTTTCAAATGGTTATCATGCAATTATTGGCACGAGGTTCATTTTGTCCTTCCTGATTGAGACCTTTGTGCATTGGCATTCATCACACAGTGTCCCACAAATTTCATAGCATCACAAAAGTAGGTATGCCACCAAACCTGAGATTGCAATGCCTTGCAAGCTGTTCAGCCTCACTATCAAAATGGGACCCCACAATTCTTGCATGCACTTCAGCTAGAACCCTGTGCATCTCATGTTTCCAGATGCACCATCTCAATAGGCCATCTTGGCCTAGCTGGTACAACTTTCCCCAATGATTAACTGGTAGGGTTGTGCATTGATTATGAGATGGCGAACCAAGCTTTCTCTATTAGTTGACTTGGTCACTTCCTTACTCTAAAACTTCCACAATGTCATCAATCCAATAGGGAGTGAGGTCTACCTTAAAGAGATCTCTCGACAAGAACAACTACCCTTCATGAAAGTTCCGTGTCACGAACTTCCTTATTGGAAAAGGCCTATACGAGTTTGTTTCAGGTGAAGAAAAGGAGCCGGAGGTGAGTGATCCTCCAACTGCAGAAGAGACAAAGGCATGGAAGGAATGGAATGCAAAACACAAGAAGTTCATGTATTGGCTATCTGCAATAATTGACAATAATATGCTGGTGTTGAGATATCGAGCTCCACTCGTGATATGCCAGGGTGACCGTTGTGCATTTATGTCACCGACTTGTCAGTTGTAGATGCTGTTGGTACACCACCCATGAATAATAGCTAGATGACAGCTATCCTTATCTACTCTAGTTCGTGGCTCAGTTAGTATGCCACCTTAGTTAGTTGAGTTTGGTTTGAGACCCATATATAGGGTTCTTCTATTCCTTTGTATGAGAGCTCTTTTGGCTTACACAACTAAGAAGAGGAAAACTGTTTTTAGCCTCCACCCTTGTGTGTATTCCCCCATTGTGCAAGCAACAAAGCTACAAGTGAGACTCCTTCCTTCTCTCCCACAATCTTGACATGGTATTAGAGCCTTGTTCGTGGTAAGGAGCTCAAGAAAGCAAGCCAAGCTCGCGGTGTTCTGGTAAGAGGAGCAGTGTTGCTTTCATTTTCTGTTTTGGGAGCAGATCTCTGCAGGTAGCACAACCGGAAATTGCAAGAGTGCATTGTCTCAGGTCGAGACACCCTTCGCGGTGAAGCAAGAGGGCAGTATATGCTGCAGGAGGGGCTTTAGCCCTTGGCGACCCTGTTTTTTTGATTTGAGGCCATTTCGGGGCATGTTTTGGAGGCGGAAGTTTTCTGCACGCACTCAGGAAAAGGCCCTGTTTTATGCTGTGCGACCACTGTTCTACAGGTCGGTGAAAAGTTACTATAGAAATTGCATCGTATGCTTGTGTGCAGAGACATTGGGAGTTACAGAATCATCCTTGGTTTCTGTTTGTGCAAAATCGTCACTAGGAAGTGACTGTGTGGTCAAATACCCCTTTCGCCAGTTTTGCAGATTTGCCCTTGTGAGGGTGAAGCTGTGTTTTTTGCAGTGATAGAATTTTTTGCAATGTTCTGTAATGGTGTCTGATTCTCTTTCACAGATTGTAACTGAAAAGCTTGACAAGAACAACTTCCAAGCATGGAAGTTTAGAATGACGAATTTCCTTATGGAAAAAGGATATTGGAAATTTGTTGCAAGAAATGAAGAAGAATGAGTTCATCCTGATATTCCCAATCAACAGCAAATGCAGGCATTTAAATCATGGCATGAGAGAGCCAGGAAAGTTATGTATTGGATGTCTATTAGCATTTCGGACTCTATGATTGTGCATATTCAGGATGCAAGTACGCCAAAGGAGGCATGGGATACTTTGTCAAAAATGTATATCACAAATACGCAAGCCAGGAAAATGCAGCTCAAGCAAGAGTTGCATAATCTACAAAGAGAAAGTATGAGCATCAATGACTACCACATGAAGGTGAAGAAGATTACAGATGCACTTGCTTCCATTGGGTCGCTAGTGGAAGATGATGATTTAGTTTCTGTGACCTTGAATGGTCTAGGAAAGGATTATGCACAGTTTCAGACATCCATTTCAGTTCGTGAAAGATTTCCTGATTTTGAGGAGTTGATTGCTCTTCTAATTTCTGAGGAGCAAAGAAATGGTGGTGCATCTTCTTCAGGAGGAACTTCCAAAGAAACTGTCTTCTACTCAAATGCTGGAAGAGGTAGAGGCAGAGGTAGAGGAGGCCGATTTGGAGGCCGTGGTAGAAATTAGAATATGCAGCAAACTCAAGAAAACCAGTCCTATGGAGGAGGACGTGGTAACTCTAGAGGTAGGGGGAGCCAAAGAGGTCGTGGTGGTGGATGGCAAAGAGGCCAAAATGCAAACAGCAATGTTGAATGCTACTACTGTGGTAAAATGGGTCATATGGCTAAAGATTGCTATAAAAAGCAGAATGACATCATGAATGGAAAATTGCAACAAGGGAATTATGCGTCTTCTAATAGACAGGGTGATGACAGAAATGAGCATTTGTTTATGGTGCAGCACATGAACAATTCTGTGACAAGTGTAGAAGAAAGTAATGATGTATGGTATGTTGACTTAGGTGCATCGAACCACATGACAGGTCATGCAGAATGGATGGAGGATGCAAGGAAAATGGAAAAACCAGGATTTGTGGAGATTGGTGAGGATACTGCACATCCTATTGTGTAGATTGGAAAAATTCCTTTGTCTATGCAGGATGGGAAAAAGAAATACCTGTCCGATGTATTTCATGTCCCGAATATCACCAAGAATCTAGTTTCTGTTGGTCAAATGGTTAAACAGGGCTTGCAAGTCAGATTTTCTCCTCATGGATGCTTTGTTGAGGATATGAAAAATAAAGGTCGCTTGATAGCAAAAGGAAAGAAGAAGGGCAGAATGTGTACGTTGGATGCATACATGTCTGAATTGAGTGCAACAATGTTTGCACATGGGACTGGTGTAGTTGCAGATATTGATATCTGGCATAAACGCATTGGTCATGTTAATGTACAACGACTTAAATCAATGCAGGCCCAAAATATTGTTGCAGGATTGCCAAAATTTAAGGTTGCAGAAATGCATAAGATATGTGAAGCCTGTCAATTTGGAAAACAGGCAAGGAAACCATTTCCTAGACATGTTCAAGAGAGTAAGAAGCCATTGGAATTAATCCACTCTGATGTGTGGACTACTAAAGCTGCATCTCTTGGATGCTATCATTATTTTGTCACTTTTATTGATGACTATAGCAAAAAAGTTTGGGTGTATTTTATGAAAAAGAAAAGTGAAGTTTTTGGGCGTTTCAAAACTCTTAAAGCTATGGTTGAAAAAGAAACAGGCCTGCAAATAAAATGCCTAAGGTCAGATGGAGGGGGAGAGTACCTCTCAAATGAGTTTGCAAGGTTCCTGCAAGAGCATGGCATAAAGCAGCAATATTCATGCAGTCATACCCCACAACAAAATGGAATTGCAGAAAGGAGAAACATGCATATTGGAGAGGTATGTCGTGCCATGCTCAATGAAAAAGACTTGCCAGATTTTTATTGGGCTCAGGCAGTTGCTACAGCACTCTACATAATGAACAGGACTCCCACTGCAGCAATACATGGGATGACTGCAGAGGAGAGATATACTGATAGGAAACCAGATATTTCTCATTTGAAAATTTTTGGTTGCATTGCCTATGTACATGTGTCAGATGAGTTGAGATCCAAGTTGGATCCAAAAGCTGAGAAGTGCATCTTTATTGGTTACTCTCTGCAGCAAAAAGGGTATAGATGCTATAACCCTTCTACTCGTAAGTTTACAGTGAGCAGAGATGTTGTTTTTGATGAGATGAGTAGCTGGTATAAACCAGTAAATGTGATTGATAATATAGATGCACAAAATGGTAATGCTGCACAGAATTCACAGCAGCAGTCACAAGATATTAGTGGACCTGGAGTGTCCTCTAGTAGTGGTTCACATTCTTCGCCATGGACAGACAGATTGAGATCAGGAGAATCTTCTCAAAGAAATGCAGATAGTGGTATGCAGGTATCACAAAAAGGAAAAGATAAGGTAGATCAGCCCATGTTTGATGTGAATGCAGGTCACTCTTATGTGGATGGTGAATCCAGTGGCTCAGAACAGAGCATTGATGATGAGTTGGGTATTCCTTCTATTATTACACCTAGAGTAAGGAAGACCAGGGATGTTTTGAGAGCACCTGGGAGTGAGCCTACTTTGTGTAGGTCTACCAGAGCTAGGTATCCTGTGGATAGGCTGAAATATGATGGATTTACAGCCATTCACTATGCATATATGGTCAAAGTGATACAGGAACCAGAACCCACTTCTTTTGAGCAAGCCATGGGAAAAGAAAAATGGGAGAAAGCCATGGATGATGAAATGGATGCCTTGGAAGCAAATGCTACATGGGAGTTGGTACCTTTGCCTAAAGGTAAGAATGCAATTGGCTGTAAGTGGGTTTATAAGGTGAAGCACAATGCAGATGGTTTTGTGAACAGATACAATGCAAGATTAGTAGTCAAGGGGTATGCACAAACATATGGCATTGACTATGAAGAAACATTCAGTCCGGTTGCAAGGATGGCAACCGTAAGAGCAATCATTGCTATGGCTGCATCAAAGGGATGGTCTTTACATCAGATGGATATAAAGAATGCCTTCATGCACAGTGATTTGCAAGAAGAGGTCTATATGGAGGAGCCACCAGGTTATATGCATACTATTCATCCTGAGCTTGTTTGCAGGTTGAAGAAAGCATTGTATGGCTTGAAGCAAGCACCTAGAGCATGGTCTGACAAGATAGGACAATATCTTGTCACTATTGGCTTTCAGATTTCCAAGGCAGACTTCTCACTTTATGTGAGAAAAACAGAGAAAGGTATTATGCTACTTGTCATTTATGTTGATGATTTGATTATGACAGGTGATAGTGATGAAGATATCCTTCATGTGAAAATGCTATTGAAGCAGAAGTTTGAGATGAAGGATTTGGGAGAGCTGCGTTATTTCTTGGGCATTGAGGTGATTAGATCACCAAGTGGGATACAGCTCTTGCAGAGGCAGTATGGATTGGACATGCTGTCCAAATATGGGATGACAGGCTGTAAGCCTATTTCAGTTCCTTTGGAGCAGAATGTGAAGCTGAGCGCAGATGCATGTGAGCTTCTGGAAGACCCTACTATGTACAGACGCATAGTAGGAAGCTTGATTTATATGATTATTACCAGGCCAGATTTGAGCTATGTTGTTGGACTGGTAAGTTAGTTTATGCAGGCTCCAAGGAAACCGCATTTGGATGTGGCTAGACGCATACTCAGGTATGTGAAGTCCACATTGCAGTATGGACTATTTTATGAGACTGGGGTTCAGATACAGTTGCATGGATACACTGATGCTGATTGGGCTGGTAGCATTTCTGATAGACGATCTACCAGTGGATATGTGTTCTCTTTTGGAAGTGCTGCAGTCACTTGGAGTAGCAAGAAACAGCCTATAGTTGCCTTATCCAGCATAGAGGCTGAGTACAGGGGTGCAGCAATGGCTGCATGTGAGGTAGCTTGGTTGCATAAGCTACTTTATGATATGCATCAGCCTACAGATGGGCCAGTTGTCATTTATTGTGAGAATATGAGCAGTATACACTTGGCAAATAACCCAGTTTATCATGCTAGAACAAAGCACATTGAGGTGCATTATCACTATGTGCGGGAGAGGGTTTTACTAGGTCTTATTGATCTAGTTTATGTCAGCACAGAGGATCAGGTAGCTGACATATTTACAAAGGCATTGGGCGTAGAGAAGCTGCGCAAGTTCAGAGACCTGCTTGGTATGCAGGAATTGGGATTGAGATCGAGGGGGAGTGTTGAGATATCGAGCTCCACTCGTGATATGCCAGGGTGACCGTTGTGCATTTATGTCACCGACTTGTCAGTTGTAGATGGGATTGGTACACCACCCATGAGTAATAGCTAGATGACAGCTATCCTTATCTACTCTAGTTCGTGGCTCAGTTAGTATGCCACCTTAGTTAGTTAAGTTTGGTTTGAGACCCATATGTAGGGTTATTCTATTTCTTTGTGTGAGAGTTCTTTTGGCTTACACAACTAAGAAGAGGAAAACGGTTTTCAGCCTCCACCCTTGTGTGTATTTCCCCATTGTGCAAGCAAGAAAGCTACAAGTGAGACTCCTTCCTTCTCTCCCACAATCTTGATAGCTGGGACATATTAGAAATGCAGAGAATTCATATGTAGCTTGGATCATACTTGAAAGTATATTTTGCATAAATACAAAGGCACGAAAGATTCAACTCAAGCAAGAGTTGAATACATTGAAGAAAGGGAATATGTCTATTAATGAGTATGCACTGAAGGTAAGGAGCATTGCAGATGCATTGGCAGTGATTGATGCAATTCCGATAATGATGATTTTGTGTCATCTACATTGGGTGGACTTAATAATGAAAAGGCTTGGAAGTCTTTTGTAACTTCCGTATATGTTAGAAAGCCATTTCCAGATTTCGATGAATTGGTCTCCCTTATGATCACTGAAGAGATCAACATGCAGAGTGAGACATCTGAAAGAAGTGGTGAACAGGTCCAAGCTTTCTACTCCATTCAGGAAGGGGATGTGGCAGGTTCTCTTCAAGAGGCCGTGGTACAGGACGTGGTAGTGATTGAATCAAAAATTTGGCGATATGCAGGTTTCAGGAGGTCATGGTAACTTTAGAGGCAGGGGGAGCTTTAGAGGAAGAGGTGGATGGCAGAACAGAGGTTCTAACAACTGTGGTATTATGTGTCACTACTGTGGCAAAACAGGTCATATTGCAGCCCAATGTTATGCTAAGAAAGATGATATTCGCAGTGGTAAGTTGCAGCAAGAAAATTATGCATCGTCTTCACGATAGAATGAAGACAAAAATGAACATCTGTTTATTATGCAGCATATGTTGAATGCTATTACAGGAAAGGGAACACATGATGATGTTTGGTATGTTGATTCAAGTGCATCCAATCATATGACCATCCATGCAGAATGGTTTGGAGAGATGCAGGATTTGTAAAATGCAGGTTATGTGCAGACGGGTGATGATTCATGCCACCCAATTTCACACATTGGAAAAGTTCCCTTGTCCTTGCATGATGGTAAGACAAAGAGTCTTTCAGATGTATTGCATGTGCCATCTATTACAAAGAACTTGGTGTCAGTCAAATGGTAGAGCAAGGGTTGCAAGTCAGATTTAATGCAAATGGTTGCTTTGTAGAAGACTTCAATGACAAGTGCAAGTTGGTAGCAAAGGGAAGTAGAGTTGGACGTATGTTTACTCTGGATGTTGGAATTCCTACTATGAATGCTGCTATGTATGCTAAAGAAAAAGGTGTTGTTGCAGATATTGAATTTTGGCACAAAAGCATTGGACATGCAAATGTACAAAGGCTGAAATTAATGCAGTCCAAAGGGTTGGTTATAGGTTTGCCTACATTTAGAGTTGCAGAATTTCATAAGGTATGCGAAGCATGTTAGTTTGGTAAGCAGGCAAGACAACCTTTTTCACATGACAGAGATGTAAGCAGAAATATCCTTGATGTTGTGCATACAGACATTTGGGGGCCTACACAAAATGTATCTCTTGGAGGCAGTTCATACTTTGTCACATTCATTGATGATTGTTCTAGAAAGCTATGGGTATGTTTTATGAAGGAAAAGAGTGAAGCATTTGAGCACTTTAGAACTTTCAAGGCTGCAGTTGAAAGAGAAACATGCTTGAAAGTAAAGTGTTTGAGGTCAGATGGAGGGGGAGAGTACCTCTTGAATGAGTTCAGTGATTTTCTGAGGTCTCATGGGATAAAGAGACAGTTCACATGCAGATATACCCCACAACAAAATGGGGTTGCAAAAAGGAAAAACAAGCATATTGCAGAAGTTGCACGCTCCTTGATGGCTGAAAAGAATGTGCCTAAGCATTTTTGGTTTGAGGCTGTTTATACTACTGTTTATATTATGAATAGAACTCCCACAGTTGCATTTCATGGGATGACTCCCGAAGAATGCTTTATTAGTAAGAAGCCTGATGTATCGCACTTGAAGGTATTTGGCTGTGTTGCATACGTTCATGTGCCCGATGAGCTACGGAGGAAGCTTGATCCAAAGGCATAAAAATGTGTTTTTATTGGATACTCTTTAGACCAGAAAGGGAATCGTTGTTATAATCGTGTCACATGTAAGTTCAGAGTGAGCAGGGATGTCATCTTTGATAAAATGAGCAGTTGGTATGCATCTAGTGGTGATGCATTGGATGATGATGATGATCGTGACACTCATGTGCAGGTTGAAAAGCAAGAATCACGAACTCTTAGTGGACCAGAGACATCATCTGGTAGTCCTTGGTCTGGGAGACTAAGGAGTACCTCTACATCTTCAAGTGCATCTAGTAGCACTACAGGTAAAGACAAAGGAAATAATAAAGTATCAGATGGCATTGATGAAATTCTTGATGGAGACTCCAGTGGCTCAGAGAGCTTGGATGATGAGCTTGGTATTCCTTCTGTCAGGACACCAGGTGTACAGAGAGATCATAGTAATGTAAAGGCTCCATTGAGTGATCTGGTGGTATGCAGATCTAGTAGGGTCAGATACTCTGTTAAAAGATTTGATTTTGAAGGTTATGCAGATCACCATTATGCTTATATGGTGAAACTAGTTGAGGATGTTGAGCCCACATGTTTTGAGGAGGCTGTTGGTCATGCTCATTGGGATGCAACAATGGATGAGGAGATGGCTGCATTAGAGGCCAATAAGAGTTGGGATCTAGTATCATTGCCGAAGGGAAAGAAAGCTATTGGATGTAAGTGGGTTTATAAGATTAAGCACAATGCAGATGGTTCTATTAGTAGGTACAAAGCTAGGCTGGTTGCAAAAGGCTATGCCCAGACATATGGCATAGATTATAAAGAAACCTTCAGTCCAGTTGCTAGGATGGCAACTGTCAGATGTGTGATTGCTTTGGCAGCCAAGGTTGGAGGTTGCAACAAATGGATGTGAAGAATGCATTCTTGCATGGTGATTTGCAGGAAGAAGTGTATATGGATTAACCAGCAGGTTATGAAGATTTAGAGTATTCCACGTATGTGTGCAGGTTGAAGAAGGCGCTCTATGGGCTTAAGCAAGCACCTAGAGCATGGTCTGACAAGATCAGAGAGTATCTTGTCAATATTGGCTTTTATGTTTCTGATGCTAATCACTCACTTTATGTGAGAAAGGGAGATGCAGGTTTGGTTATCATAGTCATCTATGTGGATGATTTGATTATCACAGGTGATAGTGATAGTGGGATTGCTGAAGTCAAGGATTTTTTGAAGAAGAAGTTTGAGATGAAGGATTTAGGTGAGCTAAGTTACTTCCTTGGCATTGAGGCGATCAGATGTGATGACGGTATATGGCTGTCCCAAAGATAGTATGGCTTGGATATGTTGTCCAAGTATGGTACGATAGCATGCAAACCACTTTCAGTCCCATTGGAGCAGAATGTAAAGTTGAGTGCTGATGTTGGGGATGAGATAGAAGACCCTACTATGTTCAGGAGGATAGTGGGGAGTTTGATCTACATGACCATTACAAGGCCAGACTTGAGCTACGCTATTGGTCTTGTGAGTCAGTTTATGCAAGTACCTAGAAAGCCACATTTGGATGCAGTCAGACGCATATTGAGATATGTGAAGTCCACATTACATTATGGACTTTTCTATGAGGCAGGTACAGATGTACATGTGTTTGGATACACATATGCAGATTGGGCTAGTAGTATGTCTGATAGAAGATCTACCAGTGGATACATGTTCTCTCTTGGTAGTGTAGCAGTTGCTTGGAGCAGCAAAAAGCAATCTACAGTTGCTTTGTCGAGTATAGAGGCTGAGTATAGAGGTGCTCCTATTGCAGCATGTGAGGTAGTTGTTGAGATATCGAGCTCCACTCATGATACGCCAGGGTGACCGTTGTGTATTTATGTCACCGACTTGTCAGTTGCAGACGCGGTTGGTACACCGCCCATGAATAATAGCTATATGATAGCTATCCTTATCTACTCTAGTTTGTGGCTCAGTTAGTATGCCACCTTAGTTAGTTGAGTTTGGTTTGAGACCCATATATAGGGTTCTTCTATTTCTTTGTAAGCGAGTTCTTTTTGGCTTACACAACTAAGAAGAGGAAAACTGTTTTCAGCCTCCACCCTTGTGTGTCTTCTCCCATTGTGCAAGCAAGAAAGCTACAAGTGAGACTCCTTCCTTCTCTCCCACAATCTTGACATGGTATCAGAGCCTTGTTCATGGTAAGGAGCTCAAGAAAGCAAGCCAAGCTCGCGGTGTTCTGGTAAGAGGAGCAGTGTTGCTTTCATTTTCTGTTTTGGGAGCAGATCTCTGCAGGTAGCACAGCTGGAAATTGCAAGAGTGCATTGTCTCAGGTTGAGACGCCCTTCGCGGTGAAGCAAGAGGGCAGTATATGTTGCGGGCGAGAGCTTTAGCTCTCGGCGACCCTGTTTTTTTGATTTGAGGCCATTTCGGGGCCTGTTTTGGAGGCGGAAGTTTTCTGCACGCACTCAGGAAAAAGCCCTGTTTTATGCTGTGCGACCACTGTTCTACAGGTTGGTGAAAAGCTACCACAGAGATTGCATCATATGCTTGTGTGCAGAGACATTGGGAGTTACAGAATCATCCCTGTTGCTTGTTGATGCAAAATCGTCACTAGGAAGTGACTGTGTGGTCAAATACCACTTTCGCCAGTTTTGTAGATTTGCCCTTGTGAGGGTGAAGCTGTGCTTTTTGCAGTGACAGAATTTTTTGCAGTATTCTGTAATGGCATCTGATTCTCTCTCACAGATTGTCACTGAAAAGCTTGACAAGAACAACTTCCAAGCATGGAAGTTTAGAATGACGAATTTCCTTATGGGAAAAGGATATTGGGAATTTGTTGCAGGAAATGAAGAAGAACCAGTTCTTCCTGATGTTCCCAATCAACAGCAAATGCAAGCATTCAAAGCATGGCATGAGAGAGCCAGGAAAGTTATGTACTGGCTGTCTATCAGTATTTCAGACTCTATGATTGTGCATATTCAGGATGCAAGTACACCAAAGGAGGCATGGGATACTTTGTCAAAAATGTATAGCACAAATACGCAAGCCAGGAAAATGCAGCTCAAGCAAGAGTTGCATAATGTGCAAAGAGAAAATATGAGCATCAATGACTACCACATGAAGGTGAAGAAGATTGCAGATGCACTTGCTTCCATTGGATCGCCAATGGAAGATGATGATTTAGTTTCTGTGACCTTGAATGGTCTAGGAAAGGATTATGCACAGTTTCGGACATCCATTTCAGTTCGTGAACGATTTCCTGATTTTGAGGAGTTGATTGCTCTTCTAATTTCTGAGGAGCAGAGAAATGGTGGTGCATCTTCTTCAGGAGGAACTTCAAAGGAAGCTGTCTTCTACTCAAATGCTGGAAGAGGTAGAGGCAGAGGTAGAGGAGGCCGATTTGGAGGCCGTGGTAGAAATCAGAATATGCAGCAAACTCAAGAAAACCAGTCCTATGGAGGAGGACGTGGTAACTCTAGAGGCAGGGGGAGCCAAAGAGGTCGTGGTGGATGGCAAAGAGGTCAAAATGCAAACAATAATGTTGAATGCTACTACTATGGTAAAATGGGTCATATGGCTAAAGACTGCTATAAAAAGCAGAATGACATCATGAATGGAAAACTGCAACAAGGGAATTATGCATCTTCTAGTAGACAGGGTGATGACAGAAATGAGCATTTGTTCATGGTGCAGCACATGAACAATTCTGTGACAAGTGTAGAAGAAAGCAACGATGTATGGTATGTTGACTCAGGTGCATCAAACCACATGACAGGTCATGCAGAATGGATGGAGGATGCAAGGAAAATGGAAAAACCAGGATTTGTCGAGACTGGTGACGATACTGCACATCCGATTGTGCAGATTGGAAAAATTCCTTTGTCTATGCAGGATGGGAAAAAGAAATACCTGTCCGATGTATTTCATGTCCCGAATATCACCAAGAATCTGGTTTCTGTTGGTCAAATGGTTGAACAGGGCTTGCAGGTCAGATTTAATCCTCATGGATGCTTTGTTGAGGATATGAAAAATAAAGGTCGCTTGATAGCAAAAGGAAAGAAGAAGGGCAGAATGTTTACGTTGGATGCAGACATGTCTGAATTGAGTGCAGCAATGTTTGCACATGGGACCGGTGTAGTTGCAGATATTGATATCTAGCATAAACGCATTGGTCATGTTAATGTACAGCGACTTAAATCAATGCAAGCCCAAAATATTGTTGCAGGATTGCCTAGATTCAAGGTTGCAGAAATGCATAAGGTATGTGAAGCCTGTCAGTTTGGAAAACAGGCAAGGAAACCATTTCCTAGACATGTTCAAGAGAGTAAGAAGCCATTGGAATTAATCCACTATGATGTGTGGACTACTAAAGCTGCGTCTCTTGGAGGCTGTCATTATTTTGTCAGTTTTATTGATGACTATAGCAGAAAAGTTTGGGTGTATTTTATGAAAAAGAAAAGTGAAGTTTTTGGGCATTTCAAAACTCTTAAAGCTATGGCTGAAAAAGAAACAGGTCTGCAGATAAAATGCCTAAGGTCAGATGGAGGGGGAGAGTACCTCTCAAATGAGTTTGCAAGGTTCCTGCAGGAGCATGGCATAAAGCAGCAATATTCATGCAGTCATACCCCACAACAAAATGGAATTGCAGAAAGAAAAAACAGACATATTGGAGAGGTGTCTCGTGCCATGCTCAATGAAAAAGACCTGCTAGATTTTTATTGGGCTGAAGCAGTTGCTACAGCAGTCTACATAATGAACAGGACTCCCACTGCAGCAATACATGGAATGACTCCAGAGGAGAGGTATACTGGTAGGAAACCAGATATTTCTCATTTGAAAATTTTTGGTTGCATTGCCTATGTACATGTGCCAGATGAGTTGAGATCCAAGTTGGATCCAAAAGCTGAGAAGTGCATCTTTATTAGTTACTCTCTGCAGCAAAAAGGGTATAGATGCTATAACCCTTCTACTCGTAAGTTTACAGTGAGCAGAGATGTTGTTTTTGATGAGATGAGTAGCTGGTATAAACCAGTAAATGTGATTGATGATGTAGATGCACAAAATGGTAATGCTGCACAGAATTCACAGCAGCAGTCAAAATATTAGTGGACCTGGAGCGTCCTCTAGTAGTGGTTCACATTCTTCGCCATGGACAGGCAGATTGAGATTAGGAGAATCTTCTCAAAGCAATGCAGATAGTGGTATGCAGGTATCACGAAAAGGAAAAGAGAAGGTTGATCAGCCCATGTTTGATGTGAATGCAGGTCACTCTTATGTGGATGGTGAATCCAGTGGCTCAGAACAGAGCATTGATGATGAGTTAGGTATCCCCTCTATTGTTACACCTGGAGTAAGGAAGACCAGGGATGTTTTGAGAGCACCTGAAAGTGAGCCTACTTTGCGTAGGTCTACCAGAGCTAGGTATCCTGTGGATAGGCTGAAATATGATGGATTTACAGCCATTCACTATGCATATATGGTCAAAGTGATACAGGAACCAGAACCCACTTCTTTTGAGCAAGCCATGGGAAAAGAAAAATAGGAGAAAGCCATGGATGAAGAAATGGATGCCTTGGAAGCAAATGCTACATGGGAATTGGTACCTTTGCCTAAAGGTAAGAATGCAATTGGTTGTAAGTGGGTTTATAAGGTGAAGCACAATGCAGATGGTTCTGTGAACAGATACAAGGCAAGATTAGTAGTCAAGGGGTATGCACAAACATATGGCATTGACTATGAAGAAACATTCAGTCCGGTTGCAAGGGTGGCAACCGTAAGAGCAGTCATTGCTATGGCTGCATCAAAGGGATGGTCTTTACATCAGATGGATGTAAAGAATGCCTTCTTGCATGGTGATTTGCAAGAAGAGGTATATATGGAGCAGCCACCAGGTTATGTGCATGCTGTTCATCCTGAGTTTGTTTGCAGGTTGAAGAAAGCTTTGTATGGCTTGAAGCAAGCACCTAGAGCATGGTCTGACAAGATAGGACAGTATCTTGTCACTATTGGCTTTCAGATTTCCAAGGCAGATTTCTCACTTTATGTGAGAAAAACAGAGAAAGGTATTATGCTGCTTGTCATTTATGTTGATGATTTGATTATGACAGGTGACAGTGATGAAGATATCCTTCATGTGAAAATGCTATTGAAGCAGAAGTTTGAGATGAAGGATTTGGGAGAGCTGCGTTATTTCTTGGGCATTGAGGTGATTAGATCACCAAGTGGGATACAGCTCTTGCAGAGGCAGTATGGATTGGACATGCTGTCCAAATATGGGATGACAGGCTGTAAGCCTATTTCAGTTCCTTTGGAGCAGAATGTGAAGCTGAGCGCAGATGCAGGTGAGCTTCTGGAAGACCCTACTATGTACAGGCGCATAGTAGGAAGCTTGATTTATATGACTATTACCAGGCCAGATTTGAGCTATGCTGTTGGATTGGTAAGTCGGTTTATGTAGGCTCCAAGGAAATCGCATTTGGATGCGGCTAGACGCATACTCAGGTATGTGAAGTCCACATTGCAGTATGGACTATTTTATGAGACTGGGGTTCAGATACAGCTGCATGGATACACTGATGCTGATTGGGCTGGTAGTATTTCTGATAGACGATCTACCAGTGGATATGTGTTCTCTTTTGGGAGTGCTGCAGTCACTTGGAGCAGCAAGAAATAGCCTACAGTTGCCTTGTCGAGCACAGAGGCTGAGTACAAGGGTGCAGCAATGGCTGCATATGAGGTAGCTTGGTTGCATAAGCTACTTTATGATATGCATCAGCCTACAGATGGGCGAGTTGTCATTTATTGTGACAACATGAGCAGTATACACTTGGCAAATAACCCAGTCTATCATGCTAGAACAAAGCACATTGAGGTGCATTATCACTATGTGCGAGAGAGGGTTTTACTAGGTCTTATTGATCTAGTTTATGTCAGCATAGAGGATCAGGTAGCTGACATATTTACGAAGGCATTGGGCGCAGAGAAGCTGCGCAAGTTCAGAGACCTGCTTGGTATGCAGGAATTGGGATTGAGCTCGAGGGGGAGTGTTGAGATATCGAGCTCCACTCGTGATACGCCAGGGTGACCGTTGTGTATTTATGTCACCGACTTGTCAGTTGCAGACGCGGTTGGTACACCGCCCATGAATAATAGCTATATGATAGCTATCCTTATCTACTCTAGTTTGTGGCTCAGTTAGTAGGCCACCTTAGTTAGTTGAGTTTGGTTTGAGACCCATATATAGGGTTCTTCTATTTCTTTGTAAGCGAGTTCTTTTTGGCTTACACAACTAAGAAGAGGAAAACTGTTTTCAGCCTCCACCCTTGTGTGTCTTCTCCCATTGTGCAAGCAAGAAAGCTA
The DNA here is from genome assembly GCF_053477565.2 of Lygodium microphyllum. Lineage (NCBI taxonomy): Eukaryota > Viridiplantae > Streptophyta > Polypodiopsida > Schizaeales > Lygodiaceae > Lygodium > Lygodium microphyllum. Next base: position 76,246,051 of record NC_141136.1, on the reverse strand, counting down.
CAAGTGAGACTCCTTCCTTCTCTCCCACAATCTTGACAGTAGTATGGCTACAAAATTTAATGGCTGATTTGGATGTGCTGGTGGAAGGTCTAAGTGTCATTTATTGTGACAACACAAGCAGTATACAGTTGGCTAGGAACCCTGTGTTCCATGCCAGGACAAAACATATTGATGTACACTACCACTTTGTGAGAGAGAAGGTACTAGCAAATGAGATTGACTTGGTGTATATCAGCACACACAGGATTAGATAGCTGACATCTTCACGAAGGCATTGGGTATAGAGAAGCTTCAAAAGTTTCGAAGCTTACTTGGAGTTGCAGATATGTAGTTGAGCTTGAGGGGGAGTGTTGAGATGACAAGCTCAACGCATGTGGACATTGATGATGAACTCCCTGGTTAGATAGGTCTACACGTCTACACTTAGCACGTCAGTGGTCATTATGACTCTCACATGGCCACTGACTCATTACTTATTATATCCAGGTTGTTACACCTATCTACAACTGGCATAGTTATAGCACCAATCAACTAGTGTAGTCGGTTATACATTGTTTGACTTAGTAGGCCACTTTCCTTTATGTTGTATCTTATCTATGCTTTGTGTACATTGTAAAGAGTGTGGAAGAAGAAGAAGAAACCAGCAAGAAAACGTTTTGGCCTCCATCTCTCTTCTTGTCTCTTGAGTGAGCTTCTCCTTGTGCATTCTGTGTGTGTTCGGCGCAGCATCTTGAGCAAGTCCCCCCACCACACGATTCTTGACAGACCCTTGGTATGGGATTTCACAACTAGCCTTGGGGGAGATCTAGCATGACTCTTTTATCTTGTTATAAATGATTGTCAATTAGGATCCTAAATTTTACAATCATATCTTTCTAAGTGCATCAAGAAATATTTTTCAAGAACTATTGCAATCACAAATAGGATGGCAATCAAAGTAAGATTTAATCTAGCAAGCAATGTTTCAACTTTATTTTCTCTTTTCTTAGAAATTCTAAGGTTTTTGAAACCTTGCGCTCACAATATCCTATTAAATATTTTCATTTGGTTATACTTAGAGAGTACTTAGCTTACCTAGTTGTTTAGATTCGTAATCATAGTCTCTTCTTGTCTAAATTCCATATTGAAGATTGAATAATCAAGCTAATTGTGAGCTTTGGTTTAGAGATTGATATTCTATAAGATAATGTAATGACTAAGTCTTGTCTTAGCTTATGAAAGCTAAATCAAAACTTTGGAGTCTTTCATATGTGAGCTTGTTTTAAGGTAGACACAGTTAATTTTCAAGTGAATGACACACACTTTGATCTTAAACAACCACCTTTTCAAGGTTGGTGGCAATAGTAGCCGCACTCACACAATAACAAACCTTAATGCACCGTGAATACACACTTCCAAGGATTCAATGCTATGCAATACTCACGACATCTCTCAAAGTATACACATAACAGTCAAATATCTTTGACAAGTCATAGTAGCTATCCCCAAGTTATCTATAAAAACCTTCAGCTCTTCAAGGAATACATAAGCAAAGTTATTGTCCATTGTTCTTTGCCAAGACCCAAGAGCATTATGGCCAGAATCCATCACATGGTATGCAAAAGTACCAAATATTATAATGAACATCGTCTTTAACTTATCATCTTCAGCAATGTCCATCTAACTGCGAAATAGTCCATAAAAGAGTATATATCTTGTCCTACCGACTGATCTAAAATTTGATTGATAAAGGACATAGAATAATAATCCTTCACTATTTGCTTGCTCAATTTCTTGAAATCAACATACATGTGAATTTGACTATTTTTTAATTATCATATTACTATTGGTGAGCACCATTCCATATGTTCAATGGGAAAGATCAAACTAGTCTTTCTTAAGCACATCAATTCCTCAAAAAGATGTTATCTTATCTCAAAAGGTATACAACTAGCATTTTGCCTCACTTGCCTGCTATCTTCTTTCAATGGGATCATATATACAACAAAATAGGGGAGAATCCCCTTTAGTTCATCATAACTCCATGCAAATATATCCCTAGACTCCTGTAGTAGGAGTGCCACATAATTTCCATGCTAATCAACAATTCACATAATGCTAAATATAATGGACCAAGAATCATATGGAATCCCAAGATCCAACTCTATCACATCAACATTACGAATCCTATTCTTTGGCTCTATTGGCTCATTTAAACAAACTTGGTAAACACTCATTAGTCATAGAACCCTCTTCAAAATCACTAGAACTCGAGGTTCCAACAGGTATTCCCAAGTGTCTCCCATTCTTTAGTGGGAGGTAATGCCCTTTCATCCAATGGGTGCTCATGGTATGCATCAAGAATTATAATCTTTAATCCACGTCCAAAATTCAATCACCACAGCTGGGATATCCATGAAAAAATTGAAATGTAATATCCACGGACACCCAACTAACAATTGGTAACTTGGCCTTCCAACAAATCGGATGACACGGAAGTCAAGGACACACTCAATATTAGCAATTGTCACATGGACTTGCATTAGTATTCCTTCCAATTGTCTTAGGCTATCATCCATCATTTTTAAAATCATTGTGACATTGTTTTCAATTGATAGACCCAGTCTCTCCAACAAATCCATACTCATAATGTTTACGGATGAGTTGGGATCCACCACTACATTATCTATCAAGATTCCATCGACATATGCCTTCACCCTACTAGGACATTGCTTCTCTACATGATCCCACCATTCACTACCTAGTTGATGGACACCAAAAGGCTCAATGACATAACCTATTTGTAGGATATTCTTGAACTCCTTATTATGAACATTACATGATAATTAAATTAGTTTTAGTAGATTCACATCCAGTTCAACGTCATAAAGCGTGTTTGCTAGGTCAAACTCATGAAAGTTTTCCACTACTCTCTTCTCTTTCCACACTAGTCGCTCTTTTGGCTTCTTGATAATCTTCCTTTTCTTTTGATTTATGTTTTCTTTTTTACCAAATAGTCCTCTCAAACACCCTCATTTCTAAGAGGCCTTGCCTAGGCATCCAACATCTTCTTGTTATCCTTGCTAGGTTTAGGGTCAACTTTGGTTGTACTAGGGTCATCTTCTTGAGCATCTTTTAGTTTCTGACCTCTAGTTACCACTCTTTGTTAGGAGATAAAATCTCACTTATTGGCAAAGTTTCAACTAAACTTACCCTACTAGGAATTTTCTCAAGTGTGGCTTTACCTCTTTGCAAAATTTGCTTAGTGCCCTTGTATTTGGCATTCTTGTTACTCACATGATGGTTTATAGGACTGGGTTGGTGACTACCTTGCTGTAAGCTTACTCTACTCCAAAAAATGGTGGCTAAGTGACTAGACTACATGAAAGATTCATCACATGAAACATAAAAAATGAGCACTTACGTATTTAATTCAATAAGATTTCGTACGTATTTCAAAGTCACAAAGTTGTTGATGCTCTTCCATGGCCACTGATGCATCCCCAACCTTTGATTTATGCTCAATAACACTTCAACATCATCACATGTCTAAAATCCATCACTTCAGCCCCACCTCTATCATATAGATTGAGCCATAGGAACAAGGTGCAAAGAGGAGAGAGAAATACTTATTTTTAAATATTCTGATTAGTGCAATGCATGTGGTTTATGGCAACATATGGAGCAAATAAATTCTCTATCATAGCCCCCAAACCATTCCTCATAATTCCCCTAGTCTCTCACACGAATCAAGAATCAATGGATTTGAGGGGGCGTAAATTTTTTCATGTTGAAAAATATTTTTTATAAAGCTTCTAAGATTAATCCTTAACATTAGAAGTTAAATCAGTTCAGTTTCACTACAAGATATAGACCTTATACCGACATTTAAAGCGACGAAAATAAAAACAACAAAATTTGCCCCCATCGTCGCAAAAAGCGTTGTTATTGACGACGCCATAGAAACGTCGCTAGCGACGCAACCAGTAAATTTGCGACGTGCATAGCGATGGCAATAGCGATGTGAGCAGTAAGTTTGCGACGGTAATAGCTACTGTAACAGGGATAATTTTTTTTTTTGTGATATAGCACTGTGTGCTGTATGAGAGCCATACAAAATAGTTTCTGCACTATTGTATACAAAGCGCTTGCAAACAAAAAGAACGTATATTGAAATCATAAAACTAATACATGAAATAAATACATGGTTGTATAAAAATCGATTGGTACAATCATGATAGGATTTCACTAATACATAGAAAATGTCTACGTAGATCAGGCGACTAAAAAATAAAGGTGTGTGAGCTCCAAGGATCCAAGGGCGAGCTACAAATCCTCGTACCCCAAAATCTCATCTCGCCGCAAAGGAGCATCGAACGGATTCTGCAAAAAAAGAAACAACACATCAATCCATCATACAAAAATGCATTCAAATATCTCATGGTAACTATGGACAAGAAAGATGAGTGACTTACAGGGCGGCCGCGTCTATACAATCAGTTGATCGATGCATTGAGACCGTGCCTCTCTGCATATCGAGTCTCAAGGCCTTGCGGATCGCGATTTGTAATGGAGTGCTGCAAAGAAAACAAAATGCTAACTGTTAGAAACATGATTGTCAGTACAAAGAGTATTTCAAAAAAACAAACAAGAAAAACAAAAGAGAAACTTACAAAGTCCTCCAAATATGTCATGTGGCCGCCACTCCCAAGATGATGGACCACTCCAGCCTTGAGTCGTGCCCTCGCCGCCTCGTGCTGCTGACTCCAATGTCCTGGAGAATCTGTAGCCTCCTCCCTCAGTCAGCGCCAGTCGTCTGCATCTAACCACTCGGGCTTTGCAACCCCACTCTTGATTGCCTTGCATGCGTCGGATCGTCTATGTGACATGTATGCACGCATGCAATCCATCATCCAGCCCGTAGAGAATCTATCTACTACGGCTGGCACTGGAAACTCCTCGTGCAAGGATGCTACTATGTAGTCCTTGCTCCCCTCTGGTATGTTCTTCCAATGATCCAGGACGTTGTGCCAAAAAACTTGTTGGCACAACTCTCTCATGCGAGCCATCACCCTCCTCCCCTCATCATTCATGATGATGGCTCCTGACCTACTATTGACGAGATATCCATAACCCCTAGGAGTCTTCCTAAGATGGGTTCTCTCCCATCTCCGTCCACGCTCCTGGGCATATCCAGGAGACCCCTCTACATCCAGTGTACCGATGGGGGTAACCTCTCTCGGAGTGGCACCCAAAGGAGTGCCACCTGCTGCTGACGGCTCCACAAAAGCCGAAGTAACTAGAGTAGACGTCCCCACAGGTGTGACAAATCCTGGAGGTGACACAGCTCCAGCTAAACGATGAGATGGAGACACCACATCCGTGCCTCCACAGCAGCATCCCCCTGATCCCGATGCAGTTCCTCCCTCTGGGCCAAGTCGTGAGCGTCGAGATCATCTGCTCGAAGCCGAAGCATCTGATCGTGCTGAAGCAGATCTAGCAGAGCGCCCTGATGAAGAACAAGACAGCTCCTATCTCTATGAATCTCGCGAGCTGGTCTGGAGACATGCATGCCATCATGTCCTGAAACTTCTCATCGCTCATCCCTTGACTCATTCTAAAAATGTCACCTGCACAGATAAAAAATGGTGTTAGAATAATCAATTTAAAATATACAAAGCATAGTAATATAAATCATTTTTAAAAAATCCCTCTTAAAATGCATATCTTATGTACATTTATAAGAGATCTAAACAACGAATTGAGTAAGTGGATGCTCCAAGTATGAAGTATCCTATGGTCCCATGTTAATCTCCTGACACAACTCCGCATACACTGGAAGGTCGATAGACATGTCACCACAAAAGAATGAGTCCGCCTCGTTCTCAAAAAATTCTTGGACTCCTGTATTTCCATCATTGTTAGTTGATGCGGGCTCTAAGCTTTCGACGGCCTCCACCCCTTGTAATATTGACCCCTCTATTTGCATATTATCTTCATCTATGCTCAGAATATCGCTTTGATCATATACTCTCGCACTTCGGGGAGTTGAAGGTATAACATACCACCATCGAGGTTGTCGGGGGTTTGGATAGAAGATTACCTATTCACAAATACGTACAAAGCGAGTTCAAACCATTGTGAAACCATGTCGTATTACAATTAGCAAGCAAATGACTCCATGCACCTGTTCACAATGGGCCGGCAACACAAAGGTGTCGCACAAATCCGTCCATTTTTTTTCAGAATCTATTTCGAGAAATCCCGATGGACCTCGTCGAACTGTTGCTCCAGCTCCTCCAAGTACCACTTTGAACCACTGCACATCGAATAGTATCATGGAGAAGCTACGGTAATCCACCGTAATAATACTTTGCAAGTTTCCAAAATACTCCATCTCATCCACAACCGTGTTCGGATCCATTGCTCGTCGTCGGCTCTCTTGCTCAAACCTTGCCATGACACCACAGTCCATTGTGGAGCGCATTTTGTCAATACGGTCCATGCGAAAATGCCGTCCACGCGACCACGCTGCACTATATATTTTGTACTGTACATTGAAACACTCAAATTAGATGTCAGATATAAAATTTAGATACGACAGAGTCTAAACCCCTCATCACCTTTGGACTACATCCCCTCGAGAATTCCCACTCCTCCATTGAGACCTCTGTCTCTTCGTTGGATGCTGCGGTCAAGGCTCCATGCAACCATTGTGTTGACATAAACCGCGGCATCTCCTCCATGCCTTCGGGATATCGAATCGGTCGATGATGCATACTACGTCAGAATTCAGCTCGCGCTTCCTCTCGACCTTGCCTTGCAATCTGGTACTTGGCGAGCCACGTCTCCATGGAGGCATGGTGCAACATACAAAAGCGATTCACCTTCTCTTCCATTGAGGCATCCATTCTTTTTTCTATCCCATTTCCAACCACCACATCTCCAGTCAGTCTATCATAATCTTCAACGTCCATAGCATTTCATTGTCTGGTTCCACCGTTGGTAGCCATTGTGAGATATGCACTAACGGCTCTGACACCAACCAACCTTCGGCCATGCTACCTTCTGGCTGAGCTCGTTGTTGCACAAAGCCTTTCAGGGTTTTCATGAAGCGCTCTAGGAAGAACATCCATTGCGTATGGATAGGTCCAACAATCTCCACGTCGTCCACAAGATACACAAGAAGGTGGACTTGTATTGTGAGCATGCTAGTGGGCAGGTATTTCTCAAAGAGACAGACCGTCTCCATTGCTCCCCGCCTTGCGGATTCAATAGAGGACGTCTTAATATCTTTCTGTGAGATCCATTGCACCAAAGTCGACAACTTGTAAATGGCCCCGCGAATTTCTGAAGTAAGGCATCCTGCGATCGCGATCAGTAGGACAAACTACCACAAATGAGAAAGCATTATGAATAATGGCCACTTTTCAAATTGCAAAATGCCAACGCTAATTACAATCCATTCGTAGCACAAACCTGACATATCATATGCCAATCATGGGATTTTAGCCCCAACAATTGGTCATCTTTAGAAAATGCGGACCTGAGAGAATGCATCATACCCGTCGGAGTGCGGATAGACTTGATTACTTGCTTCACAATGTGCTCTTCTTTAGTGGACAAAACCCAAGGAGCGCAAGGAAGTTGCATGTGACCATCTGCACTCGATTGCGGCCAAAGCGCCTCCATCTTACCTACCTCCTTCAAATCCATTTGTGCCCCTATAGTGTCTCTCTTTCCTGTGATGTGGTCCCATAGCAAGCTGCTCACATTCTTGAAAATATGCATGGGATCCAATAAGTGGTTGACCTGTAAGTGGGTCCAATATGGCAACTCGTAGAAAACTAAGAACCGTCGCATTCCATTTGGATGTGATTCCGGGTTGACCATTTTCAGCTCGTACCAGCTTGCGGTGTTCATACATGTTGGAGGTCATCCAAGGAAACCTTCCTTGAGTTCATGATCCTCCGGCAAGAAAGCGGCGTGTCCTTGATATACCATCTTCTTCATGGTTCGTGACCTTCGAGAGTCTAACTGTGGCCCACACAATGGAAATGCATGATAACCTGAGGTAACCAGACCTGTAAGGCGAGCCATGACCTAGTGAATACTTGATTGAATGAGATAAAATATAGATATTACTAGCGAGAACGGAGGTCTGCTCACCTGTGCACTCTCCCAATCCCGAAAAGTCATGCATCGTCCACATGAGAATGGCTCGAATGTTGACTGACCGCCGCCGACCATCGCGCCTGCTCATATCTCGCACAGTGACCCCCTCCTCCCACAAAATCTTAAGCTCATCGACTAATGGACGAAGATACACATCCATATTTTTTACTTTGTAGCGGCCTGGGACAAGCAAGCTAAGGATGAGATGTCCTTTCTTCATAGAAAGCCATGGAGGGATATTGTAGTTGATAAGGACTATAGGCCACACACTGTAAGAAGTTGAGCACAGACCGAATGGGTTCACACCATCCATTGCGAGACCGAGCCAAAGACTCCTTGGCTCTCGCACAAAGCCTGGGAAGGTAGAGTCAATGTGGCTCCATGCGCACGAATCCGCTGATATTCGTTGAACTCCATCCATGGACCTATTCTGCACATGCCACGTTGTCAAGCTTGCCATGTCGGACGTACGAAACATGTGGTTTATGCGGGGGATGAGCGAAAAGTGTATGAGAACTTTTTGAGGGATGGTTTTTCCTTGCAAGTCCTGTCGATACCTGTGAGCACCACACTTTGGACATGTCTCCATAGTCTCATATTCATCTCGAAATAGTATGCAATCGTTGATACATGCATGGATGTTATTGTAGTCCATGCCAAGCTTCCTTAAAACATGTCATGCATCATCACGAGACTCAGGCATGGTATTTACAGGTGGTAATATATGATATTTTAATAACCCGAGAAAAATCATAAAACACCTTGAAAAAGCATAAATATTTGTAATAATAGTGTCAAAAAAAAAAAACAATGAATCCTATGTGCAAGGTACCTGAATAACTCGATCACACTCGTATCGCTCCACCCATATTTTGCTTGCACACTTAAGAGTGCAAGAAATGTCTTCAACCGAGATACTCGGCACCCATCATATAATGGTATGGATGCTTCCTCTCTAAGCGGATCATATGTCTCGACATCCATGGGAATCAATGCATCGATCATTGCCTCCATCTCAGGCTCCAAGATTGTAGGTAGGTCTGGAAGGTTGTCTGTCTCCTTTGGCATTGACGGTATAGATTGGCCTTGCGAGTGGTGGATTGGCTCCTGCACTCCATCCATCGCACGCCCACAAACTCTTCTAATTGGCTGCAAAGGGTGCACTCCCCCTTGGGACGAGACATCACCCCTGTTGAGATATTGAGCTCCACTCGTGATACGCCAGGGTGACCGTTGTGCATTTATGTCACCGACTTGTCAGCTGCAGATGCGGTTGGTACACCGCCCATGAATAATAGCTAGATGGCAGCTATCCTTATCTACTCTAGTTCATGGCTCAGTTAGTATGCCACCTTAGTTAGTTGAGTTTGGTTTGAGACCCATATATAGGGTTCTTCTATTTCTATGTACTAGAGTTCTTTTTGGCTTACACAACTAAGAAGAGAAAAATGGTTTTCAGCCTCCACCCTTGTGTGTATTTCCCCATTGTGCAAGCAAGAAAGGTACAAGTGAGACTCCTTCCTTCTCTCCCACAATCTTGACATGGTATCAGAGCCTTGTTCGTGGTAAGGCGCTCAAGAAAGCAAGCCAAGTTTGCGGTGTTCTGGTAAGAGGACCAGTGTTGCTTTCATTTTTTTGTTTTGGGAGCAAGTCTCTGCAAGTAGCACAGCCGGAAAGTGCAAGAGTGCATTGTCTCAGATTGAGACGCCCTTCGCGATGTAGCAAGAGGGCAGTATATGTTGCGGGACATGGCTTTAGCCCTTGGTTGCTCTGTTTTTTTGATTTGAGGCCATTTCGGGGCCTGTTTTGGAGGCGGAAGTTTTCTGCATGCACTCAAGAGAAGGCCCTGTTTTATGCTGTGCAACCACTGTTCTATAGGTCGGTGAAAAGTTACCACAGAAATTGCATCGTATGCTTGTGTGCAGAGACATTGGGAGTTACAGAATCATCCTTGTTTCCTATTTTTGCAAAATCGTCACTAGGAAGTGACTGTGTGGTCAAATACCACTTTGGCCAATTTTGCAGATTTGCCCTTGTGAGGGTGAAGCTGTGTTTTTTGCAGTGACAGAATTTTTGCAGTGTTCTGTAATGGCGTCTGATTCTCTTTCACAGATTGTAACTGAAAAGCTTGACAAGAACAACTTCCAAGCATGGAAGTTTAGAATGACGAATTTCCTTATGGAAAAAGGATATTGGGAATTTGTTGCAGGAAATGAAGAAGAACCAGTTCTTCTTGATGTTCCCAATCAACAGCAAATGCAGGCATTTAAAGCATGGCATGAGAGCCAGGAAAGTTATGTATTGGATGTCTATCAGCATTTCGGACTCTATGATTGTGCATATTCAGGATGCAAGTACGCCAAAGGAGGCATGGGATAATTTGTCAAAAATGTATAGCACAAATACGCAAGCCGAGAAAATGCAACTCAAGCAAGAGTTGCATAATATGCAAAGAGAAAGTATGAGCATCAATGACTACCACATGAAGGTGAAGAAGATTGCAGATGCACTTGCTTCCATTGGGTCACCAGTGGAAGATGATGATTTAGTTTCTGTGACCTTGAATGGTCTAGGAAAGGATTATGCACAATTTCGGACATCCATTTCAGTTCGTGAAAGATTTCCTGATTTTGAGGAGTTGATTGCTCTTCTAATTTCTAAGGAGCAGAGAAATGGTGGTGCATCTTCTTTAGGAGGAACTTCAAAAGAAATTGTATTCTACTCAAATACTGGAAGAGGTAGAGGCTGAGGTAGAGGAGGCCGATCTGGAGGCCGTGGTAGAAATCAGAATATGCAGCAAACTCAAGAAAACTAGTCCTATGGAGGAGGATGTGGTAACTCTAGAGGCAGGGGGAGCCAAAGAGGTCGTGGTGGATGGCAAAGAGGCCAAAATACAAACAACAATGTTGAATGCTACTACTGTGGTAAAATGGGTCATATGGCTAAATATTGCTATAAAAAGCAAAATGACATCATGAATGGAAAATTGCAACAAGGAAATTATGCATCTTCTAGTAGACAAGGTGATGACAGAAATGAGCATTTGTTTATGGTGCAGCACATGAACAATTCTGTGACAAGTGCAGAAGAAAGCAACGAAGTGTGGTATGTTGACTCAGGTGCCTCAAACCACATGACAGGTCATGCAGAATGGATGGAGGATGCAAGAAAAATGGAAAAACCAGGATTTGTGGAGACTGGTGATGATACTGCATATCCTATTGTGCAGATTGGAAAATTTCCTTTGTCTATGCAGGATGAAAAAAAGAAATACATGTCAGATGTATTTCATGTCTCGAATATCACCAAGAATTTGGTTTCTGATGGTCAAATGGTTGAGCAGGGCTTGTAGGTCAGATTTAATCCTCATGGATGATTTGTTGAGGATATGAAAAATAAAGGTCGCTTGATAGCAAAAGGAAAGAAGAAGGTCAGAATGTTTACATTGGATGCGGACATGCCTGAATTGAGTGCAGCGATGTTTGCACATGGGACCGGTGTAGTTGCAGATATTGATATCTGGCATAAACGCATTGGTCATGTTAATGTACAGCGACTTAAATCAATGTAGGCCCCAAAATATTGTGGCAAGATTGCCTAAATTCAAGGTTGTAGAAATGCATAAGGTATGTGAAGCCTGTTAGTTTGGAAAACAGGCAAGGAAACCATTACCTAGACATGTTCAAGAGAGTAAGAAGCCATTGGAATTAATCCACTCTGATGTGTGGACTACTAAAGCTGCATCTCTTGGAAGCTGTCATTATTTTGTCACTTTTATTGATGACTATAGCAGAAAAGTGTGGGTGTATTTTATGAAAAAGAAAAGTAAAGTTTTTGGGCATTTCAAAACTCTTAAAGCTATGGTTGAAAAAGAAACAGGCCTGCAAATAAAATGCCTAAGGTCAGATGGAGGGGGAGAGTACCTCTCAAATGAGTTTGCAAGGTTCCTGCAGGAGCATGGCATAAAGCAACGATATTCATGCAGTCATATCCCACAACAAAATGGAATTGCAGAAAGGAAAAATAGGCATATTGGAGAGGTATCTCGTGCCATGCTCAATGAAAAAGACCTGCCAGATTTTTATTGGGCCGAGGCAGTTGCTACAGCAGTCTACATAATGAACATGACTCCCACTGCAGCAATACATGGGATGACTCCAGAGGAGAGGTATACTGGTAGGAAACCAGATATTTCTCATTTGAAAATTTTTGGTTGCATTGCCTATGTTCATGTGCCAGATGAGTTGAGATCCAAGTTGGATCTAAAAGCTGAGAAGTGCATCTTTATTGGTTACTCTTTGCAGCAGAAAGGGTATAGATGCTATAACCCTTCTACTCGTAATTTTACAGTGAGCAGAGATGTTGTTTTTGATGAGATGAGTAGTTGGTATAAACCAGTAAATGTGATTGATAATATAGATACACAAAATGGTAATGCTGCACAGAATTCACAGCAGCAGTCACAAGATATTAGTGGACTTGGAGCGTCCTCTAGTAGTGGTTCACATTCTTCGCCATGGACAGACAGATTGAGATCGGGAGAATCTTCTCAAAGCAATGCAGATAGTGGTATGCAGGTATCACGAAAAGGAAAAGATAAGGTAGATCAGCCCATGTTTGATGTGAATGCAGGTCACTCTTATGTGGATGGTGAATCCAGTGGCTCAGAACAGAGCATTGATGATGAGTTGGGTATTCCTTCTATTATTACACCTGGAGTAAGGAAGACCAGGGATGTTTTAAGAGCACCTGGGAGTGAGCCTACTTTGTGTAGGTCTACCAGAGCTAGGTATCCTGTGGATAGGCTGAAATATGATGGATTTACAGCCATTCACTATGCATATATAGTCAAAGTGATACAGGAACCAGAACCCACTTCTTTTGAGCAAGCCATGGGAAAAGAAAAATGGGAGAAAGCCATGAATGAAGAAATTGACACCTTGGAAGCAAATGCTACATGGGAGTTGGTACCTTTGCCTAAAGATAAGAATGCAATTGGTTGTAAGTGGGTTTATAAGGTGAAGCACAATGCAGATGGTTCTGTGAACAGATATAAGGCAAGATTAGTAGTCAAAGGGTATGCACAAACATATGGCATTGACTATGAAGAAACATTCAGTCCGGTTGCAAGGATGGCAACCGTAAGGGCAATCAATGCTATGGCTGCATCAAAGGGATGGTGTTTACATCAGATGGATGTAAAGAATGCCTTTTTGCATGGTGATTTGCAAGAAGTGTTCTATATGAAGAAGCCACCAGGTTATATGCATGCTGTTCATCCTGAGTTTGTTTGCAGGTTGAAGAAAGCCTTGTATGGCTTGAAGCAAGCACCTAGAGCATGGTCTGACAAGATAGGACAGTATCTTATCACTATTGGCTTTCAGATTTCCAAGGCAGATTTCTCACTTTATGTGAGAAAAACAGAGAAAGGTATTATGCTGCTTGTCATTTATGTTGATGATTTGATTATCACAGGTGATAGTGATGAAGGTATTCTTCATGTGAAAATGCTATTGAAGCAAAAGTTTGAGATGATGGATTTGGGAGAGCTACATTATTTCTTGGGCATTGAGGTGATTAGATCACCAAGTGGGATACAGCTCTTGCAGAGGCAGTATGGATTGGACATGCTGTCCAAATATGGGATGACAGGCTGTAAGCCTATTTCAGTTCCTTTGGAGCAGAATGTGAAGTTGAGCGCAGATGTAGGTGAGCTTCTCGAAGACCCTACTATGTACAGACACATAGTAGGAAGTTTGATTTATATGACTATTACCAGGCTAGATTTAAGCTATGCTGTTGGATTGGTAAGTCAGTTTATGCAGCCTCCAAGGAAACCACATTTGGATGTGGCTAGACGCATACTCAGATATGTGAAGTCCACATTGCAGTATAGACTATTTTATGAGACTGGGGTTTAGATACAGTTGCATGGATACACTGATGTTGATTGGGCTGGTAGTATTTCTGATAGATGATCTACCAGTGGATATGTGTTCTCTTTTAGGAGTGCTGCAGTCACTTGGAGCAGCAAGAAACAGCCTACAGTTGCCTTGTCGAGCACAAAGGCTGAGTAGAGGGGTGCAGCAATGGCTGCATGTGAGGTAGCTTGGTTGCATAAGCTACTTTATGATATGCATCAGCCTACAGATGGGCGAGTTGTCATTTATTGTGACAACATGAGTAGTATACACTTGGCAAATAACCCAGTCTATCATGCTAGAACAAAGCACATTGAGGTGCATTATCACTATGTGCGGGAGAGGGTTTTACTAGGTCTTATTGATCTAGTTTATGTCAGCACAGAGGATCAGGTAGCTGACATATTCATGAAGGCATTGGGCGTAGAGAAGCTACGCAAGTTTAGAGACCTGCTTGGTGTGCAGGAATTGGGATTGAGCTCGAGGGGGAGTGTTGAGATATCGAGCTCCACTCGTGATATGCCAGGGTGACCGTTGTGCATTTATGTCACCGACTTGTCAGTTTGAAGATGCGGTTGGTACACTGCCTATGAATAATAACTAGATGACAGCTATCCTTATCTACTCTAGTTTGTGGCTCAGTTAGTATGCCACCTTAGTTAGTTGAGTTTGGTTTGAGACCCATATATAGGGTTCTTGTATTTCTATGTACTAGAGTTCTTTTTGGCTTACACAACTAAGAAGAGAAAAACGGTTTTCAGCCTCCACCCTTGTGTGTATTCCCCCATTGTGCAAGCAAGAAAGCTACAAGTGAGACTCCTTCCTTCTCTCCCACAATCTTGACAGCCCCCTTGGATAGAAAATTTTCCAACAAGACCCAATCTTATTGTGTATGGTTTTCAATTAGCTTGCGAGTACAATGCATGATTAATATTCAAACCGCAATCGCCTGATCAATGATCTCAGATTGAAACTTGCGAAATCTCATACGTGTTCTATAGACAATCGGCGTTTTCATCTAATTGCCAACTTACATTGAGAGCAAGGACATGGGACACGCTGATTAAGATACGCCTCGCGAACTTGAACAATAAGACCTTCTTTGTTTTCCATCTTATCTACATTACAGCAAACGAGGCTCAAATGGATAGCTTTATGGAGATGTATGTCAAGTTGCAAGTTGACCATAAGCTCTTGCTTGAGAGGTTTTAGCCTCTACAAGAGCTTGAGAAGCAAATTTTGTAAAACATTGAGGTTGATATTGATGCATCCATGGTGTTGAAATCTAAACTTCAAGATATAAGAAATGCTTTACTGATTAATGTAAAGAATGCATTGTACATAGTAGTTGAGAGATTTATTGATGTTATATCTCGGCCATATACCATGCTCAAGGATTTGTTTATCCCGGTAGATAATTATTCGTTATTGCAAAAAATAAAAGCATTGGTTCATAAGGTTCATGAGTCGAAGACTAAATGTTTGGACTTGACTAAAAGATTGGATAATGGCTTAGATGCTAAAAGGAAAAGTGATGAATATGTTACTTCATCATTGCAACAAAAAGATTGGTGACAAGGATGCTATGATTAATGAAGTTCTTTACGAGGTGAATATAGAGTTGAAGGGGATGGAACACGATTCTTCTTTGGGATTTAATGGTGATAAATCAATTATTGAGGTGTCTTCTTGTACAACCATTATACCTTATATACCTAGCTACGGTCTCTAGGTTATGTACTTTGAGTATCTTAGAGGGGCTCTACTAGGATTACTTATACAACTGCACTAGAGGGCTTTGAGTATAAGTAATCCATTTATGAGCATCATTGAGGATCTCTTAGTCTAATAATAAATCAGTCTCAACAAAAAGCATCTTAGAAATGTGGTTTTTTTGTCCTAGGTCCATGTATTAAAATTAATGCCATCTATGAAATTTATCAACTATAGTAATAAAATTTGTTTCAATCAATTCTACTCATAGTCATAACATTTGAAGAAAATATCCTATGCTCAATTTAAGGGATTCTTCTTCTATAACAAATCTTTTGGGTTCATTTTGATGAAGTACCGTAATGACCATTAGCTAGGGTATCATTTTCTTTTAGTCCTTCCATTGACTAGTTGGCATGATTTCTAATTTGTTATGCCTATAAAGTTAATACAAAAACAATGAATCATGCATATCACAATTAGATCCCCTACTTGGACATTATGAAGGATATTACCAATTTTAAGCCATCTTAAAGAGTCACCAATGTACGTGGCCCATGGCAAAGCACATTGCATACCATTATCGATAAGTCTATTATCGTGCATCTTAAATCTCCTAATTAGACTTTATAAAGTGTATGACTAATTTTTAGCCCTCTTAAGGAGTCGATGTAATGGTACCCATAAAAAAAGTAAAGTGGATACCATTACCATAATCATGGATATGCTATCATTGCAATATATGTTATCTTTCTCTTTCTCTCCCTCTCTCTCCATCTTCCTCTCTTTCTCTCGCATTTCCTCTCCCTCTCACAATATATCTTAACACTCTCCAAAAGCAAAAGGGAGAGGGAGAGAGAGAATGCACTCTCCCTGCCTCTCCCTCTCCCTCTCTTTCTCTCTCTCCCTCTCTCATTTCCTCCCTCTCCCTCTCCCTCTCTCCCTCTTTCTCTTTCTCTCCCTCTCTCTCCCTCTCCCTCTCCCTCTCTTTCTCTCTTTCTCTCTTTCTCTCTCATTTCCTCTCCTAAACAAGCAAAAAAGAAAGTGATTTAAACCTTTAACAAGCAAAAGGGAGAGGGAGAGAGAGAATGCACTCTCCCTCCCTCTCCCTCTCCCTCTCTTTCTCTTTCTCTCCCTCTCTCATTTCCTCCCCCTCCCTCTCCCTCTCCCTCTCTTTCTCTTTCTCTCCCTCTCTCTCCCTCTCCCTCTCTTTCTCTCTTTCTCTCTCATTTCCTCTCCTAAACAAGCAAAAAAGAAAGTGATTTAAACATTAAACAAGCAAAAGGGAGAGGGAGAGAGAGAATGCACTCTCCCTCCCTCTCCCTCTCTCTCTCTTTCTCTTTCTCTCCCTCTCTCATTTCCTCCCTCTCCCTCTCTTTCTCTTTCTCTCCCTCTCCCTCTCTTTCTCTCTTTCTCTCTCATTTCCTCTCCTAAACAAGCAAAAAAGAAAGTAATTTAAACCTTAAACAAGCAAAAGGGAGAGGGAGAGAGAGAATGCACTCTCGCTCCCTCTCCCTCTCCCTCTCCCTCTCCCTCTCCCTCTCTTTCTCTCCCTCTCCCTCTCCCTCTCTCTCCCTCTCTTTCTCTCTCATTTCCTCCCCTAAACAAGCAAAAGAGAAAGTGATTTAAACCTTAAACAAGCAAAAGAAAGAGAGCAGGAGACTCACCGATGAGATATGGCGAGTGTGGGGTGGCTCCTCTTTGCGATGAAGGCTCCTCCTCTCCTTTGCGAATAATGGCAGCGGTGGCGGCAGCGGTGGCAAGTCTTCTTCCTCTCCTTCTCTCACGACGGTCGCTCTTCCCTCACTCTCGCTCTCAAAACACAAAACGTGAAAATACGAAATAAAGCCGCGCTCGGTTTCGGCCCGCTTTTTTCCCTGTGGAACGTCGCTATTGGCGTCGCTATTTGCGTCGCAAAAGTGACGCAAATAGCGATGCCACTACTCGCCCTTCGCTAATCGCCGTCGCTACCAGCTCAAATCCTTGTAGTGTTTTTGCATGTTTACACTTCTCGAAAGTGATTTTGACCTAGATAGAGGACCAAATGAGCTCAAAATCATGAATGGATTGAATGGTTGGCTTCGTGGAATCAAAATCTATCAATCTACCCAATATCATGCAATTTTTGGCTCTCGATCCAATAGAATACAATCAAGTAAGAAAAAAATAAGAAGAAATAGAGAAATACACAATAGGGTGTTTGCTGTAATAGTAGGTCCAAAACAAGGAAAGGAGAGCTTCAATGCATAAGAGAGAAGAAGAGGAGTGGAAGATTGAATAACTAGGGGGAGTTGAGAGGACAAGAGGGAAAAGAGAGAGCTCATTTGTGTGCATTCAGTTGAGAGAGAGAGCTTGAGAGATAGAGAGAGCTTCAAGACAGGAGCATAGATCCCTACATCGATTCACATTCCCACATTCTCGAGCCCTCCAAGTATGTTCTGTATGTTGTTTGAGTCTTGTTAATTAGTGTCAGCACTTTGGTTGCAATAATTGGTAAGGCACGAGTAGGGTTTTTAAGGATTTTTTTGTCATTTGGAAACTCGTCGCCATAGTCGGCGGACAACGACCACAGGCTTTGGATGGCCAAGTCAGGACTTGAATGCTCGAGTCACTAGTGTATAGTCAGACAAATCGACCTCGAACGGCCACA
The DNA here is from genome assembly GCF_053477565.2 of Lygodium microphyllum. NCBI lineage: Eukaryota > Viridiplantae > Streptophyta > Polypodiopsida > Schizaeales > Lygodiaceae > Lygodium > Lygodium microphyllum. Next base: position 76,227,613 of record NC_141136.1, on the reverse strand, counting down.
TTCAAACAATACCACTCATCCTCTGACGATCAATTTTGGGCCTTAAACAGCCACCCTTTGGGCACTTAGACACTCGGACACTCAGATTCGACCCACCCAACCATGTTTCATTCGGATAGTAGGACTCAGCCATTCGGCCCTTTGGCCCGCTGGTTCGAGTCTCTGACTCAGACCTCTGGAATTGAAACCAGTTGGACCGAATGTGAAATTAGGAGAAATTGACATCCTCAGACCCAAGCTCAACGAACCTCTAGAAGCCTTATAGACAAGTTGAGCCACTTCTAGATGTAAGAAACGGAAGAAACAATGACCTAAAAACCTAGAAGCAACCGCTAGGTAACCGGTTAGCTGTCTACCCCCTCTCAGTGCCCCAAATTAACCTATAGGCCCTGATTACATCTTGACCAAGCTGGGAGACACAATAGAGACACTAATCAGTCCTTGAGAGCACCAAGCAATCACACTTAGAGCCATGTTTGGCCAAAACTGCAATGAGGGGAGAGTGAGAGCTACATTGTTTATCTAGCATTTGCACCTCACACTGTTTTGACACTTGAAGTGCACTTGAAAGCTAATAGTCTAATTTTTCACCACGCACAAAAAAGAGCACCATGCACACATAAGTTGAGGGTTGTTTACAGTAAGAAGAAACACACCAAGTCGTAATAAATGAATTGAACCCAGGAGACGACCCTCAGACTTAGACGGATAACTAAGAACCCGGACCAGTAGGACCAAAGAGAGAGTCAAGACACTAAAAGGTTAGGAGCATGGGCAAGTTGACATCATAGGAGATATATTGCTGCTAGCCTTAATCAATCCAGTCAATATCCAGTAGATGGTCAATAAATATGATTTGCAAACTAGGATGGAGCACCATGGTAGGCTAGTTGAGGACATCATAGCAAACCTCGAGGAGGAGAGGAAATTAGCACAACAAGCACTACAATGCATATACTAACGTACAACCATGAGCACTACGCTAAGAAGTTGCAACAAGACATAGAGATGCGGGAAGTCCAAGATGTGCTAGCTCTAGCAAATAGGAATTGGACAGGCTCTAACACAGAGAGGAAGAGAGATCTAGAAGCAAACTTGATGCTGAGCAAGCTTCTCACAAAGTGGCTCATAGACAATATGACCTCAGAGCATAGTGCGACAACCCTAGTATCCTCGTTGCTTGCATGGTTAGGAATCAGCTAGAGCTCCAAGAGTCAAAGCTAGTTCAAGATCCCCATAGTCGTAAAGCAGTTAGAAAAATACTAGTCGGGGATAACAACCCATATAGGTTTGTAGAGAAATTTGAGAAAGTCTTTGGGGCCAATGGCCTCATGGTGAGAGCGGAGTTTTGAGCCCAGGATGTGCCTAAAATTTGCCAAAAAATTCAAAATTTAGGGAAAAAATATTTAACATCAAAGGCAGCGGCTACAGCTAGGACGATTTTAAGCACTAAGTGAAAAATGGCTTTTAAAAGGCGCTCGAGCGACACTTGTGGATTTTTTATAATTTTTTTGACTGCCGTGCGGGATGACAGGAGTTGCCAGTCAGTGCGGGATGTCAAGCCGGACGCCCAAGATTTTTCGGAGCTTGAATTGGAGTCCGGACGAGGAAGGAGCCACAAGTGTTAAGATTGTGGGAGAGAAGGAAGGAGTCTCGCTTGAAGCTTTCTTGCTTGCACAATGGGGGAAGACACACAAGGGTGGAGGCTAAAAATAGTTTTCCTCTTCTTAGTTGTGTAATCTAAAAAGAACTCAAGTACAAAGAAATAGAAGAACCCTATATATGGGTCTCAAACCAAACTCAACTAACTAAGGTGGCATACTAACTGAGCCACGAACTAGAGTAGATAAGGATAGCTATCATGTAGCTATTATTCATGGGTGGTGTACCAACCGCGTCTGCAACTGACAAGTCGGTGACATAAATACACAACGGTCACCCTGGCGTATCACGAGTGGAGCTCGATATCTCAACACTCCCCCTCGAGCTCAATCCCAATTCCTGCACACCAAGCAGGTCTCTGAACTTGCGCAGCTTCTCTGCGCCCAATGCCTTCGTGAATATGTCAGCTATCTGATCCTCTGTGCTGACATAAACTAGATCAATAAGACCTAGTAAAACCCTCTCTCGCACATAGTGATAATGCACCTCAATGTGCTTTGTTCTAGCATGATAGACTGGGTTATTTGCCAAGTGTATACTACTCATGTTGTCACAATAAATGGCAACTGGCCCATCTGTAGACTGATGCATATCATAAAGTAGCTTATGCAACCAAGCTACCTCACATGCAGCCATTGCTGCACCCCTGTACTCAGCCTCTGTGCTCGACAAGGCAACTGTAGGCTGTTTCTTGCTGCTCCAAGTGACTGCAGCACTCCCAAAAGAGAACACATATCCACTGGTAGATCGTCTATCAAAAATACTACCAGCCCAATCAGCATCAGTGTATCCATGCAGCTGTATCTGAATCCCAGTCTCATAAAATAGTCCATACTGCAATGTGGACTTCACATACCTGAGTATGCGTCTAGCCGCATCCAAATGTGGTTTCCTTGGAGCCTACATAAACTGACTTACCAATCCAACAGCATAGCTCAAATCTGGCCTGGTAATAGTCATATAAATCAAACTTCCTACTATGCGTCTGTACATAGTAGGGTCTTCTAGAAGCTCACCTGTATCTGTGCTCAGCTTCACATTCTGCTCCAAAGGAACTGAAATAGGCTTACAGCCTGTCATCCCATATTTGGACAGCATGTCCAATCCATACTGCCTCTGCAAGAGCTGTATCCCACTTGGTGATCTAATCAGCTCAATGCCCAAGAAATATCGCAGCTCTCCCAAATCCTTCATCTCAAACTTCTGCTTCAATAGCATTTTCACATGAAGGATATCTTCATCACTGTCACCTGTCATAATCAAATCATCAACATAAATGACAAGTAGCATAATACATTTCTCTGTTTTTCTCACATAAAGTGAGAAATCTGCCTTGGAAATCTGAAAGCCAATAGTGACAAGATACTGTCCTATCTTGTCAGACCATGCTCTAGGTGCTTGCTTCAAGCCATACAACGCTTTCTTCAACCTGCAAACAAACTCAGGATGAACAGCATGCACATAACCTGGTGGCTGCTCCATATAGACCTCTTCTTGCAAATCACCATGCAAGAAGGCATTCTTTACATCCATCTGATGTAAAGACCATCCCTTTGATGCAGCCATAGCAATGACTGCTCTTACGGTTGCCATCCTTGCAACCGGACTGAATGTTTCTTCATAGTCAATACCATATGTTTGTGCATACCCCTTGACTACTAATCTTGCCTTGTATCTATTCATAGAACCATCTGCATTGTGCTTCACCTTATAAACCCACTTACAGCCAATTGCATTTTTACCTTTAGGCAAAGGTACCAATTCCCATGTAGCATTTGCTTCCAAGGCATCCATTTCTTCATCCATGGCTTTCTTCCATTTTTCTTTTCCCATGGCTTCCTCAAAAGAAGTGGGTTCTGGTTCCTATATCACTTTAACCATATATGCATAGTGAATGGCTGTAAATCCATCATATTTCAGCCTATCCATAGGATACCTAGCTCTCGTAGACCTGCGCAAAGTAGGTTCACTCCCAGGTGCTCTCAAAACATCCCTGGTCTTCCTTACTCCAGGTGTAACAATAGAAGGAATACCCAACTCATCATCAATGCTTTGTTCTGAGCCACTGGATTCACCATCCACATAAGAGTGACCTGCATTCACATCAAACATGGGCTGATCAACCTTCTCTTTTCCTTTTCGTGATACCTGCATACCACTATCTGTATTGCTTTGAGAAGATTCTCCTGATCTCAATCTGCCTGTCCATGGCGAAGAATGTGAACCACTGCTAGAGGATGCTCCAGGTCCACTAATACTTGTGACTGCTGCTGTGAATTTTGTGCAGCATTACCATTTTGTGCATCTACATCATCAATCACATTTACTGGTTTATACCAGCTACTCATCTCATAAAAAACAACATCTCTGCTCACTGTAAACTTACGAGTAGAAGGGTTATAGCATCTATACCCTTTTTGCTGCAGAGAGTAACCAATAAAGATGCACTTCTCAGCTTTTGGATCCAACTTGGATCTCAACTCATCTGGCACATGTACATAGGCAATGCAACCAAAAATTTTCAAATGAGAGATATCTGGTTTCCTACTAGTATACCTCTCCTCTGGAGTCATTCCATGTACTGCTGCAGTGGGAGTCCTGTTCATTATGTAGACTGTTGTAGCAACTGCTTCAGCCCAATAAAAATCTGGCAAGTCTTTTTCATTGAGCATGGCACGAGATACCTCTCCAATATGCCTGTTTTTCCTTTCTGCAATTCCATTTTGTTGTGGGGTATGACTGCATGAATATTGCTACTTTATGCCATGCTCTTGCAGGAACCTTGCAAACTCATTTGAGAGGTACTCTCCCTCTCCATCTAACCTTAGGCATTTTATCTGCAAGCCTGTTTCTTTTTCAACCATAGCTTTAAGAGTTTTGAAATGCCCAAAAATTTCACTTTTCTTTTTACAAAATACACCCAAACTTTTCTGCTATAGTCATCAATAAAATTGACAAAATAATGACAGCCTCCAAGAGATGCAGCTTTAGTTGTCCACACATCAGAGTGGATTAATTCCAATGGCTTCTTACTCTCTTGAACATGTCTAGGAAATGGTTTCCTTGCCTGTTTTCCAAACTGACAGGCTTCACATACCTTATGCATTTCTACAACCTTGAATTTGGGCAATCCTGCAACAATATTTTGGGCCTGCATTGATTTAAGTCGCTGTACATTAACATGACCAATGCGTTTATGCCAGATATCAATATCTGCAACTACACCGGTCCCATGTGCAAACATTGCTGCACTCAATTCAAACATGTCTGCATCCAATGTAAATATTCTGCCATTCTTCTTTCCTTTTGCTATCAAGCGACCTTTATTTTTCATATCCTCAACAAAGAATCCATGAGGATTAAATCTGACCTGCAAGCCCTGCTCAACCATTTGACCGACAGAAACCAGATTCTTGGTGATATTCGGGACATGAAATACATCGGACAGGTATTTCTTTTTCCCATCCTGCATAGACAAAGGAATTTTTCCAATCTGCACAATAGGATGTGCAGTATCATCACCAGTCTCCACAAATCCTGGTTTTTCCATTTTTCTTGCATCCTCCATCCATTTTGCATGACCTGTCATGTGGTTTGATGCACCTGAGTCAACATACCATAAATCATTGCTTTCTTCTGTACTTGTCACAGAATTGTTCATGTGCTGCACCATAAACAAGTGCTCATTTCTGTCATCACCCTATCTACTAGAAGATGCATAATTCCCTTGTTGCAGTTTTCCATTCATGATGTCATTCTGCTTTTTATAGCAGTCTTTAGCCATATGACCCATTTTACCACAGTAGTAGCATTCAACATTACTGTTTGCATTTTGGCCTCTTTGCCATCCACCACGACCTCTTTGGCTCCCCCTGCCTCTAGAGTTACCACGTCCTCCTCCATAGGACTGGTTTTCTTGAGTTTGCTGCATATTCTGATTTCTACCACGCCTCCAAATCGGCCTCCTCTACCTCTGCCTCTACCTCTTCCAGCATTTGAGTAGAAGACAGCTTCTTTTGAAGTTCCTCCTGAAGAAGATGCACCACCATTTCTCTGCTCCTCAGAAATTAGAAGAGCAATCAACTCCTCAAAATCAGGAAATCTTTCACGAACTGAAATGGATGTCCGAAACTGTGCATAATCCTTTCCTAGACCATTCAAGGTCACGGAAACTAAATCATCATCTTCCACTGGCGACCCAATGGAAGCAAGTGCATCTGCAATCTTCTTCACCTTCATGTGGTAGTCATTGATGCTCATATTTTCTCTTTGCACATTATGCAACTCTTGCTTGAGCTGCATTTTCCTGGCTTGCGTATTTGTGCTATACATCTTTGACAGAGTATCCCATGCCTCCTTTGGCGTACTTGCATCCTGAATATGCACAATCATAGAGTCTGAAATGCTGATAGACAGCCAGTACATAACTTTCCTGGCTCTCTCATGCCACGCTTTGAATGCCTGCATTTGCTATTGATTGGGAACATCAGGAAGAACTGGTTCTTCTTCATTTCCTGCAACAAATTCCCAATATCCTTTTCCCATAAGGAAATTCGTCATTCTAAACTTCCATGCCTGGAAGTTATTCTTGTCAAGCTTTTCAGTGACAATCTGTGAAAGAGAATCAGATGCCATTATAGAACACTGCGAAAAATTCTGTCACTGCAAAAACTCAGCTTCACCCTCACAAGGGCAAATCTGCAAAACTGGCGAAAGTGGTATTTGACCACACAGTCACTTTTTAGTGACGATTTTGCATAAACCGGAACCAAGGATGATTCTGAAACTCCCAATGTCTCTGCGCACAAGCATACGATGCAATTTCTACAGTAACTTTTCACCGACCTGTAGAACAGTGGCTGAATAGCATAAAACTGAGCCTTTTTCTGAGTGCGTGCAGAAAACTTTCGCCTCCAAAACAAGCCCCGAAATGGCCTCAAATCAAAAAAACATGGTCGCCAAGGGCTAAAGCCCTGTCCCGCAGCATATACTGCCCTCTTGCTTCACCGCGAAGGGCGTCTCAACCTGAGACAATGCACTCCTGCACTTTTCGGCTGTGCTACCTGCAGAGATCTTCTCCCAAAATAGAAAATGAAAGCAACACTGCTCCTCTTACCAGAACACCACGAGCTTGGCTTGCTTTCTTGAGCTCCTTACCACGAACAAGGCTCTGATACCATGTCAAGATTGTGGGAGAGAAGGAAGGAGTCTCGCTTGAAGCTTTCTTACTTGCACAATGGGGGAAGACACACAAGGGTGGAGGCTGAAAACAGTTTTCCTCTTCTTAGTTGTGTAAGCCAAAAAGAACTCAAGTACAAAGAAATAGAAGAACCCTATATATGGGTCTCAAACCAAACTCAACTAACTAAGGTGGCATACTAACTGAGCCACGAACTAGAGTAGATAAGGATAGCTATCATGTAGCTATTATTCATGGGCGGTGTACCAACCGCATCTGCAACTGACAAGTCGGTGACATAAATACACAACGGTCACCCTGGCGTATCACGAGTGGAGCTCGATATCTCAACAACAAGATGGGCAAGATTTGAAAAGGTGGCCAAACTTAGGACCAAAGGGGGGGTGCCCTTTGGGACCTTTGACCCCCCCTAAATTTCATGCAAGAATTTGTGGGAAAAAACATGGGAAGAAGATGTGATGCAGACGGCCGAAATTTACGCTTCATCATCATGGATGATGATTGTCAGGCTGTGAAGAACCTATCCAAACGACATTACCCCTCAACTTCTCCATCTTGGTTGATCATATTGCCGGTCTTCACGTGAGGAATGGCTGCTCAGATGAAGAGTACAGATTCTATTCTTTCTCTCTCCTCCCTCTCTCTCTTCTCTATGGGCTGTTCATGTGTACCATCTTGATGGAGGAACCGGGGAGGGAGAATGAAGGAAATGGTGGTGGAAATGGATAGAGATGCTGAAGATTGAAGTGTAGCATTGGATTGAGAGCCATGGAGGCTCTGTGTGCTGGTTATGCAGTCATTCAAGACGTCTTGGGTTACGTAAAAACACGGTATGACCATTTTTATGAAGAAAATGAAGGATTTTTTATAGTTTATGATGATAATTATATTCTTATTGGATGAAAATTTGTTTGTGGGCTATTTGCATCATGAGTAATTGTTGTTTATCAGAAAATCTTGGTTTTGCAATAATTAACATGCTTTATTTAATTCCCATAAACCCGAAATGGGATTTTTAAGTGGTAAAATGGTAGTTTTTCCGTTTCGGGTGGGGGAAAGGTGTTTCCATGGGGGGAATATGGAAGATAAATTGAACGTTAGTATGCTGAAGTGATTGGAACAAGAAAACCAAAAAATAGCATATTTTATTGCCAAATAAATCAAGAAAATGAAAAAAATAAGGAAAAAATAGAAATACGTCTTGGAAAAATAAGGAAAAATATAATGATTGTTTGTGGATGTGTGGTAGTGGTAAAGAATGAGGTTTAGCCTCAATTTTCCCTATCTCTTTGTCAAAGTTTGTGAGTTACTGCTTTTTATATATCAAAACATGCTAAAATGAGCCTCTACACCTGTGCAACAACGAAAGCAATACCTAAACGTAGGGGGTTGGGATGTTTGAATGGTGTGATTTGCATGCTCATTGTTGTTGATTTTTTGATACATTTCATGACATAGAGTCCGTGTTATGTTAATTAAGAGGATAATAGCACGAGTGTTATCTCGGTGCTATCCTTGCATTGCTGCAATGGGTTAGTAAATGCATTGGAAAGCTTGGTTGTGCACAAGCACATTGCTGATTTAAAATGATGTTTGAGCACTTTAGAATCATTCATTTTGCATGTGCATGAAAGCATGGTATCGAAATAAAAATACTGGATGCATAGCTCTTGTTTTCAATGACAATGGCCCACGTCGAGTGTGGAAATTCATCCTAAGCCGTAGGATAGACGTTCGTTTCTTGGGGGATTATTCGGTGAGGAAACATGGTATCTCCTGGAGACATTTAAAATGAAAGAGTGGAGTTTGTTCATTTGTTTTATATGTTGAGCAGCGCATCAAGGGGCTAATCCCTGTGATGTTTAGGAGAGCTGCAATGGGGCCACGGCGTTTCTACCGAGAGGTTGCCTCCCATATGTATGTGATTATCGTGATATTTATTGCCAGTGTGTATGGGTTCTCCCTCTGTGGAGTTTATAGAAAGGGAAACGTTGGACTACAAAACTATGAAACTATAAACACATAGATTAGGCCTTAGGGCAGTTCATCCTTTAGTAGCAGGTAGATGCTCCTGGCCCACGAGGCCGTGAAGGTGTGTTTGTCTGTTATGAGCATGAGGTTCGGCTAGTGCCATAGCCAGTGCCGGCCCATTTCAAGTCCCATCACATGGATTTTTTCCAATGCTTGCAATCCTTTAGTCTTTGCCTGGGTGTTTGCCTGGGTGACAAGGGTAGAACATGGTACACTAGTTTAGATGTGGTAGAATGGAATAACTTCAACGACCTCAAGGATCTCTTCATCAAGAGGTTCTCGGAGGTAAGATTCTCCAATAACCTCATAGTTAAGCTAATGAATGTCAGTGATGAGAAGGGCAAGGAGGACATACGAGACTATGTTACCCATGTGAGGAGCCTCCATAAGAGGATATCTGCAAAATCAAGTGACTCAATGAGAGAGAAATCCCAACTGTGTTCATTAACGAGATCCGCAATGAAGAGCTATATAAGGCCCTGGCAAACAACTCAAACATGCAGAGAGATGTTCTTGCGAGAGTCTTTGAGGAAGCTATGTGAGTAGACGACTTGCTTAGGGAGAGAAGCTCTCAGATGGTAGAGCAGTGTAGCAATGCAATTAGGAACATTGAGGGAGTGGCAACAACTAGTGAACGAGTAGTCATCGAAAAATAGGAGTAAGGGAAAAATATTGACCAAACCCAAGCTATAGCTGATTTGAAAGTGGAGGTGGATGACTGCAAGAGTCAATGCAAAGACCTATGTGACCCCACATGTAGTGTGTGCATTGTGGAGAAAATCACCTACCATCTGAATGACCCAATCCCAAAGCAAGGCCTTGCACCAATTGTGGAATATTTGGGCATGACCCCATGCACTGTTGGTTGTTAAGACAGTTTCCTTACCATCAATCTTATGTGCAACTTTACTATTGAGGGGGTAGACAATCGTATTTGGGAAGGGGAGCCCCCTTCCTTGGCAGTTCCCTCACCTAATGACTCAAAGCCAGTTCCGCCAAGGATAGATATTAACCCTATAGGGATCCCTAGATCTCTTGCACCCATCATTACCCATCCACCGAAAGTGAAGCCTCAGTTAACTTAGTGGAAGAACCCCTAGAGAAAGATTCTTATTTGAATCCTTATGTTTTTTTACGAAGAAGAAGGCAATCCAATATTGATGGACTATAGACCAGTACCAAGCATGGCCTTAGGCAGAGGAAGAGGCTTAGGAGAAACTTAGAACTAGGGACCCATAGCATGTTGGACTTGTGGCCAATCGAGGGCATGTATTGTCTTGTTGCCCTAAAAATGAGTAAGCAAATAGAGAGAAAGCTAATTTGAGATGCCCCAAATATGGAGTCTTACATCTATTCACTGATTGCCCTAGGTGGAAGCCCTCCACTAGCTCGGCAATTGTACCATCTATGCCACTTGAGCTATTTTGCATCGAGACATGTGACACCAATGCCACACCTATACCCTTGAAAGTCATGATGCGAGATCAAACAAACCAAGCTGGTATCTCACTATTGTGGCCTAGCAACTTAGATGCATCCTCTATAGGGAAGAAGAATCAATGATGGTGGAAGAAAAGAATCGAGTCAAAAATAACACTCAAAATTGAGAGTGAGACCACAACCAAAGATAAGCGAGTTGGGGATGCCGAAGCAGAAACATCTACTCCTAAGATGAAAGAGAAGGGGAGCGCTAAGGTTAGAGAGTACCCTAACCCAAAACAACAGTTGAAAGTTGCAGATAAGGTTAAGGAATGAACGAGGGAAGCCCATGCACACCTTCAAGATACCAAGCTGATAGTTGAGGAGGAGGTTTAGGAATTCTCAAACACGAGCCCACCAGCCTCACCCTCATACTTGAGGGCAGGAGAGATAACACCACCCAGTGAGCAACTGCATGGGCAGAGTGAGAGGACCAGGATACACAAATAGTTCAAGAACATTGGCAAGGAATCCACAAAACCAAGAAGAAAGAGGGGTACTGGCTCGCTAGCAAAACTCACAAACAATGATTCCTGTCATAGTGTCATTGGAAGAAATGCTTTGGCAAAACCCTGCACTTTGGCAAGAGTTAAAGAGATGGATAGAACACAGTGATAACCATAAGCCACAAAACCTTCCAGACCACAAGGGTGTGACACACATACCCAACCTAACATTGAATCCCATGTCTAGTTCCCCACAAGTAAATGCCTTTTGGGAGGGCATTGATATGCATGTAGCCTTACCTATCATTGCCTTACAAGACACTACATGAAAGGGGATAGTGGACACGAGAGCAAGACTTAGCGTACTTACTCATGCAATCTTGCAAACTTGGGAAAACCCACCAGTGGAAACTACAAGGTTCAATGTCAACCTAGCAAACGGAATGAAGGTTATATACCCTTTGGATTCCTAAAGGATCAGCCACTAAAGATAGCGGGAATCCAATTCTCTGTACACTTCATAGTCATGAAGGGAGTGGATTATGATATCCTACTGCGGAGGCCATGGATGAGAAATTCCAGAGTAATAGAGGAGTGGGGTAATGGTCTAATATTCTTGGGCAATAGATTTGAAGTAGTTTGAGTAGGAATGGATGCTTGGAGAACCTCATTCATGGATTGAGAGGCTATCTCTAACTTGTTGAAGGGGGACTCAAAAGTAAGCAACTATGGGGCTCTAACAATGTACATTCCTTGCCCTAAGAATGAGAAGGATTTCCTTTGGTCTGAGTCAGACGGCTCCAGGGATTCCAAGCCCAAGGTGGCGTGGGCAACCATTTTATGACATCAGTTAGAGGGAGGGCTTGGGATCATAGACCAAGAGTATCAGAGTATGGCCCTCATGTGCAAGTTAGTTGTTTGCAGCCTCACACCGGGAGGGAAGATCTGGAAGGTCCTATTGCAGGAGGGTCTTCAGGACTGTAGAACGAGGCTTGGCGGTGAGTGGAGGCCATCCCTAAAATGAATCTTCACATCATCCCAGATCACCCCCCAGATCACCCTTCCTATGCAGCTTGCTCCGTGTGTGGCAGGGCGTGCGTAAGGCCATTATTTAGAGCCCCCCAGGTTTCCAAGAGGAGATAGATCGTTAGCTGGTGATTTGGAACCCCCAGGTCAAGGATCGGGAAGGGGCTTAGATTGACAAGTGCGCCCACATCCAGTGGACTAGTTGGGAGACTGGCCCCGCCCGTACCATCAAGACATGGCGGAAGGTGTACAGGATGGTGGACGAGGAGGTGCTGAAGTAAGCATTTGGTTGCCAGCGAAGAGTGGAGCTGAGGAGAAGGGAGATAGACGCAACGATACCTCAGGAGTGCCTTGCCCCCCCAATTCAAGAGCTGATAGAGCCAAGGGAGGTATGGGCCGCTAGGTTTTTAGCAGAGTAGACAATCCCCCTATAGGTGGCAGGAAGATGTCAAGAATCGTGTGATGGGGGGATGTGCTTGAGCTGTTGCGCCAAACACACACTGTATACACAAGAGGAAGCTCACTCAAGAATACAAGAAGAGAGATGGAGGCCAAAACGTTTTCTTACTAGTTTCTTCTTCTTCTTCCACACACTATACAATGTACACAAAGTATAGATAAGATACAACATAAAGGAAAATGGCCTTCTAAGTCAAACAGTGCATAACCAACTACACTAATTGACTGGCGCTATATCTTTGCCAGCTGTAGGTAGGTGTAACAAACTAAATATAATAAGTGATAAGTCAGTGGCCATATGAGTATCATAATGACCACCAATGTGCTAAGTGTAGACGTGCGGACTCATCTAGCTAGGTGGTCCATCATCAATGTCCGCACGTGTTGAGCTTGCCATCTCAACACTCCCCCTCAAGCTCAACTCTATCTCTGCAACTCCAAGTAAGCTTCAGAACTTTTGAAGCTTCTTTGCACCCAATGCCTTTGTGAAAATGTCAGCTATCTGATCCTATGTGCTGACATATACCAAGTCAATTATCTCTCCTACAAGTACCTTCTCTCTCACAAAGTGGTAGTGCACCTCAATGTGTTTTGTCCTAGAATGGAACACACTGGATTCCTAGCTAGCTATATGCTGTTCATGTTGTCACAATGAATGACAATTGGACCATGACAACTGGACCATCTCCTTGCACGTCAAAATCACCTAATAACTTTTACAGCCATACCACCTCACATGTTGCCATAGCAGCACCTCTATACTCAGCCTCTATACTTGATAAAGCAAATGTAGGTTGCTTTTTGCTGCTCCATGTAACTGCTGCACTACCAAGGGAAAACATGAATCCACTTGTAGAGTTTTTGTCTGACATGCTACTAGCCCAATCTAAATATATGTATCCAAAGACCTATACATCCTTACATGCCTTATAAAAAATTCCATAATGTAAAGTGGACTTCATGTACCTTAATATATGTCTAACTGCATCCAAATGAGGCTTTCTAGGCACCTGCATAAACTGACTGACAAGGCCAACAACATAGCTCAAGTCTGTCCTTGTGATAGTCATGTAAATCAAACTCCCTACTATCCTCCTAAACATAGTAGGGTCTTCTATCTCATCCCCAATGTCAGCACTCAACTTCACATTTTGCTCCAATGGTACCGAAAGAGGCTTGCATGCTGTCATACCATACTTGGATAACATATCCAAGCCATACTACCTTTGGGATAGACATATACCATCATCACATCTGATCACCTCAATACCAAGAAAGTATCTTAGCTCACCCAAATCTTTCATCTCAAACTTCTTCTTCAAGAAGTCCTTAACTTCAGCAATCCCATTGTCACCGTCACCTATAATAATCAAGTCATCCACATAGATGACTATGATGACCAACCCTGCATCTCCCTTTCTCACATAAACTGAGTGATCAACATCAGAAATAAAAAATCCAATATTGACAAGATACTCTCCAATCTTGTCAAACCATGCTCTAGGTGTTTTCTTCAGCCCATAGAGTGCCTTTTTTAACCTGCACACATATGTGGGATGCTCTAAATCCTCATAACCTGTTGGCTACTCCATATACACTTCTTCTTGCAATTCACCATGCAAGAAGGTATTCTTAACATCCATTTGCTGCAAAATCCAACCTTTGGCTGCTGGCAAGACAATCACACACCTAACAATTGCCATCCTAGCAACTGGACTGAATGTCTCGTCATAATCTATGCCATATGTTTGAGCATAGCCTTTTGCAACCAGCCTAACCTCATACCTGCTAACTGAACCATTTTCATTATGCTTGATTTTGTAAACCCACTTACAGCCAATAGCTTTCTTACCCTTAGGTAAGGGTACCAAATCCCAAGTCTTATTGGCTTCTAATGTAGCCATCTCCTCATCCATTGCTACATCCCAATGAGCATGACCAACAACATCCTCAAAATAAGTGGGCTCAACATCCTCAATCAGTTTCACCATACAAGCATAATGGTGAGTTGCATAACCTTCAAAACCAAATCTTTTAACACGGTATCTGACCCTGCTAGATATGCATACCAATGGATCACTCAATGGAGCCTTTACATTACTATGAGCTCTCTATACACCTGGTGTCCTAGCTGAAGGAATGCCTGTAATAGTCCCGTGTTTTCTACATCGTAGGAACACCCCCCTTTTTTAATTTCAAAAACAAATAATTATTACCAATAGTTTAAAATTTTTTAACTCCCTCTCTCTCCCCCCGCCGACAGCACGTCGGGGAGAGAGAGACAGGGAGTGGTGGTGATGGGGGGCATGCAGCCCCCTCGGTGGGAGGGGTGGCCATGCCACCCACCTCCTCCCCCTCCTATATAAGGGGAGGCCCCTCCCCTCCCTCAGCTACACAGGAAGACTGCGCCCCCCCTTCCCTACATTGCCACCTCTGCGGCTGCGCGGGCCCCTGGGCCTTCGTTTGAAGAACACCCCCTCATTCACAGTAACAATGCCCCCCCCTCATGTCTTTCGATCGTAGCCACCCCCCTCTTGATTGCCAGATGCCGTGGGTCCCCACGAGGGAGAGTGAGAAGAAGGAGTGGGAGAGAGAAGGGAAGAAGAGGGAGAGAAGAGAAGAAGAGGGAGAGAAGGAGAAGGAGAGTGAGAAGAAGGAGTGGGAGAGAAGAGGAGAAGAGGGAGAGAAGGAGAAGGAGAGAAGAAGAAGGAGTGGAGAGAGAATGGAAGAAGAGGGAGAAAAGAGAAGAAGAGGGAGAGAAGGAGGAGAGAAGAAGAAGGAGTAGGAGAGAGAAGAGAAGAAGAAGGAGAGAAGGAGAAGGAGGGAAGAGAAGGAGAGAGAGAAGAAGAAGAAGGAGAAAAAAGAGGTAGAAGAGAGGAGAGGAGAAGAAGAAGGAGAAGGAGAGAAGTAGTAGTAGAAGAAGAAGAGGTAGAAGGAGAGAAGAAGAGAAGAAGAAGAGGAAGAGAGGGAAGGAGAAGAATGAGAAAAGAAGTGGGAGAGGGAGAAGGACAGAGAGAGAGAGAGTAGGAGAATAAGAGAAAAGAAGAAGAAGAGAGAGAGAGAGAGAGGGAAAGAAAGAAGGGTTGTCTTGCCTACTTAGCAAACTGGCATGCTTCACAAACTTTATGCAATTCTGCAACTCTAAAAGAAGGCAACCCTGTAACCAATCCTCTAGACTACATTAATTTCAGTCTTTGCACATTTGCATGTCCAATACATTTATGCCATATTTCAATATCTGCAACTACTCCTTTTCCTTTAGCATACATAGTAGCATCCATTGCAGGAATTCCAGCATCTAAAGTGAACATTCAGTCAACTCTACTTCCTTTTGCGACCAACCTACACTTATCATTAAAACACCTAAAAAATTACAGATTCACAATCTATAACCTGCACATTTACTTTTGGTCAATATAGTCGAAATCACAGTGTACCCTGAAACTGCTGTCCACAACCTTGCGGCTCTAAAATGGGGTCTAAAACAGCCTCAAACTCCCAAAATAACTACGGAGAAGGCCAATGGCTTATCTGCAGAATATACAGTGATCTGCTTGCATACCAAATCTCACAGCAATCTGAGATTTTTGCTCGACCTTGCTTCCGGTGCCTCCACAGGCACTATCCAAGAGAGAGAGTGGAGGAATGAGAGTGCTTCTTACTCGTTGCTTGCTTGCTCGAACCTTGCTTCTTCTCCTTCACTTCAGCCTTCAAAATCAGCCTCTCTCAGTGGCGCATATCTGATACCATATCAAGAATCGCATGATGGGGGGATGTGCTTGAGCTGCTGAGCCAAACACACACCATATACACAAGAGGAAGCTCACTCAAGAACACAAGAAGAGAGATGGAGGCAAAAAAGTTTTCTTGTTGGTTTCTTCTTCTTCTTCTTCTTCCACACACTATACAATGTACACAAAGTATAGACAAGATACAACATAAAGGAAAGTGGCCTTTTAAGTCAAACAGTGCATAACCGACTACACTAAATTGACTGGCACTATATGTTTGCCAGCTGTATGTAGGTGTACCAAACTAGATATAATAAGTGATAAGTTAGTGGCCATGTGAGTATCATAATGACCACCAACGTGCTAAGTGTAGACATGCGGACTCATCTAGCCAGGCGGTGTCGTGCTGCTGCGCATCCGAGTCGTATACACCTCCATTTCTTTTATTGTGCATTTCTGTTATTTTCTGCGTGTGATTCATTGTTTGTGTGAAGCATTTCGATAATCTGCATCCAGTGTACATATTCCCTTAGTGCATGTGTATGATTTTGTTTGGATGCATGATGTGTGTGTATTAGAGAAATATGAAAAACTGATGCCAAAGGATCTTTGTCCTGCTGCTATTTGTTCTAGTTTCGTGTGCAATGACAGTCTTTAAGGTCACCACATGCCACACATCTCGGTATGAAGGTCAAAAACCAGGAACTTCAGGGTTGAGGAAAAAGGTTACTGTTTTCAAGTAACCAAATTATCTATACAATTTTGTGCAAGCAACAATCAATGCACTACCTGCTGAAAAAGTAAAAGGGTCGACAATTGTTGTCTCTGGTGACGGCCGATACTTTTCGAAAGAAGTGATTCAGATCATAATAAAGATTGCTGCAGCAAATGGTGTGAGCCAAGTGTAGGTTGGGCAAAATGGGCTGCTGTCAACACCAGCTGTTTCAGCTGTCATCAGGAACAGAGTTGATTTTAATGGTGAAAAAGCTTATGGTGCTTTCATTTTGACTGCAAGTCACAATCCAGGTGGTCCTCATGAGGACTTTGGAATAAAATACAATACTGAAAATGGTTTTTGATTTCAATGGCTAAAAATGATGCTGGGAGGCTCTATTTTCTCCTTGGATATTTTTGGCACTGTGACACGCAGTGAACAAGAAAAGAAAAACTAAAAACAGAGGAGATGGGGGGGGGGGGGCCGTCGGGGAATCGGAAGGAAATATGCAGGTTGAAGGGGAAGAATTCGAATAGCGGAGGGAGGGAAGACTAATTCTGGGGAGGCGCCATTCGGTTTTCTACCCATGGTCACGAGGTCGAAGCAGAGTTCAAACCTTGAGCATCAATGTGGTCCAAGCTGAAGAATTATGTCGCCCCGTAACATCAACCGATTCAAGGCTTGATAGACAGTGCTTCGCATGACCGATTCCGTTCGTTCCTCCCTTCCCTTAACCACAGATCTGCCTGTATGGTGTTGGCCGATCCTCCCCTCTGCAGCCTGAAGATACTCGTTCAATAACATGGTTGTGGGCAATCCGTCACACCCGATTTCCTGTTGGCAAACTCTGAGCCTGCCAGATGCAAGAACAATTTCGTAACAGATCTGAAGAAGAACATGGACGAATGAAAAACTGGAGAGCATAGACCAATTTGTTGAGCAAAGAGGATTTATTTAACTGGTTTGCCAACTATCGAATAGTCGAGGACAAACAGAGGGAACATCGGCGAATACTGGAACGATGACGAAAGCATAGAAGGAAGAGTAATCAATGTGCTGAAGAAAGACGATGGTGATAGTGACGAAAGGATGCACGATGGAACAAATGAATTGATCGGAAGGGAACAGAACACTCTGGATCTAGGTGTATCCACCAGCCAAGGTACTGCCTGTACAGAGACGGATAGACAGGAGCCTACTGAGGTATGCAGAGTTTGTCAGTGTGCTGATTCAAAAAAAACTGGAGAAGCTGCTCTTAAGGCATTACGTATCTCTCTTAAGGCATTACGTATCTCTTTACCCCTTCATGCTCTTCATGAAAACACAAGTAAAGTTGCAGAATCGGCACGATTCAACTCATTATTTACATCCCATAGCCTGCATCTCCGCGGACAAGGATTATCTCCAATTGTGTGCCTGCAGCTTCTATTCGGCCCTAATGTTTCGATGGCCGTGCAGGATCCCTCTTATCCAGCCTATGTGGACACCAGTGTGATGGTGGGTCTGGATGTAGAAGAGGCACAACACTTGATGGGTAACTTGGTCTGACCAGGTGTAGTCAAGGATAAAGCTGATTCTGTAAATTGGCTCAAGGTGAACGGGTTCCCTAAGATTGGAGTAACAGAATTCTGTATGGGAGGAGCTTTTTTACTAGCAAGTGCTGTACTGGTGTTTGGAGTTGATGCAGTGGTGCGCTTTTATGGTACTCCATTCACTGAGTTTGCAGATGTTTCAAAGGTGTAAGTCCTACTGCAGGCATAGTTCAGAGAGCTGGACAACATTGCAGACTTCTGTTGATCATCCACAGCCATCATTGTTGGTCCTAAAAGAGGTTAAGAGCTGCACAATTCAGTTGACTTCAGGCACTGACACACTAGGTGCTTTAGTGAATGCGACATTGTTTGACCCAGAGAAACATATTGATGAACTAATCCCTGTGGTGGTGAAAGAGCAACGCAGAAGCAGTTTCCTACAATCTTTGTTGGTGGCTGCATGCATTGCTGTTATGCCTATTTTGAAGAAGATTCCATTTCTATACTGTGGGTCTATTTTGCTTTCATAGCCATTGAGAGTTTACCTGAAAACCAAATTCATACACTTATTGTAAAGCAGTGGACAGATTGTCATGCTTCATTATTTATTTTGACTCCCCTTTTGTTATGTACTTGACAAGCAATATAACGATCTTGGCATAAAAAAATTGAGTTATTGAGATCTTCATGTTAGCCTGATCTTCATGTTAGCCTCTTACCTTGCTGTATCTTGAACCCCGTGTTCTGCAGCCCTTACGTGAACTCTACGACATTTCTGGTGAACCGGACGTGAAAGTGCTACGTCATTTTTTTTCAGCAAGATGGGAGACTCGCAAGAAGAGATGACAGATGATAATGTCATGAAGAACCTGTTTCAGTCATTTACCATGTATATGCAGCAGCAAGCTCATGCAAAACGTGACAGTGATGCTATGGATGCCTTGAAAGCTGTTCAACAAGAGATGAAGCAGTTTAATGGCCAGCAAGTGTCAACTTACCTGCATTTGTATGAAGAAAAGATGAAGTTTTTTGGGGTTTCTCAAGATGTTTGGAGCCGCTACTTCTTGCAGATCGTGGTGCGCGCTCTTGAAGGTCGAATTGCAGAAATTCAAGAAGCACATGCAGGCTGGGCTGAATTTAAAAAGACATTAAAAGATGAATATTTCCTGGAGGATACAGGTCTTATGGATCGCAGGAATTTTTTAGCATGGGTTTCTATGCCTAATAAGGGACTTTCTGTTACCGCTCTTCTGCGAGAGTTTGAAAGCCGTTATGATCAGTTGGATGGGACTGAACAGCAAGCTTTGGAGATGCAGAAAGTGGAGTTATTTTTACAAGCTGCAGATGCTGATTTACAGGAAAAGTTGGATGATCTTTTGGAAGATCAAGCTACTGATTCAGGTTTAAAGACTGAGTGGAGACATGTCATTGATGCTGTGAATGCTCTTGTTAAGAAGCAGCGCAGGAGAGTAAGATTGCATCGTAATACAGGATTAGTTCTTGAAAAATCCTTGGAGACTTCTTCTTCTACCCCTGCTGCAACTTCTTTGCCTAAGCCTACTCCTCCTGCTGTGAATCCACCAGTTCCTGCTGCTCCAGTGCCCTTATCTGTAGATGATGTTATTAAAGGCTTGGCGGATTTGACGATTGAAGCAGTCAAAGCTGAAGTTGGTAAGTTAAAGGAGCAACTTATGTCAGTACCTGCTGTAGCACCTGCAGCGACTGCTTTTCCAGCTGGTCAAAGAAAAGGGCGACGATGTATTTGGTGTGATAGTACAGAGCACCAACACTGCAGAGATTGTGATGCTTTTCAGGAAGCACGTAAGAAGAATGTAGTGTTCTGGGGACAAGATGGGAAGATATGGCTGACAGAGACTGGCGCTCCTCTTGATACGAACTTTGGTAAGGGAGGTATGAAGAAGCTTCTTGATGATATGGCTGCGCGATCAGCTTATGTGAGTGTTAGAGGAGATGCTTCAGCTTTTGGAGTCCAGCTTGAGTAGAAATCTGATGGAGACTCTGCTTTATGGTCTTCTGCCTTGGAGATAGCGAGAAGAGGGAAAGTTCAGGCATCTACTATGACTTGTGTGGGCTCTAGCATCCGAGGAGAAATAGGATGGGATTCTCCTGTTGACAGGTATTCTATTTTTGCTTATATGGCTAAAACCCAGGGTTTAGATGCCATGGTTGAGGAAAAGAGAAGAAGAGATGAGGAGGGTCCTAGCACCTCCAAAAAGACTAGAGGGGGTGACTTTGTTTCACCACCTGTTCCAGCTCCACCTATGTCAAGTTCTCCAGCTCAATCAGGTCCTGAACAACCAATGGGAGACAAGCAGAAAGAAAAGAGGCAACCAAGAAAAGAGCTAGGATTCAAGCTCTTGTCAGACCTTGATATGCAAACGGATATGAGTAAGATTTTTCATGAAAGAATTTTGAATAGTGACGTTACTTTTACTGTTGGAGGAGCTCTTTGGGATTGTTAGAAGAGAAATACAGGATCAGATGCAGGATCTTTTGCGGAGGAAATGACATGCGATGGAAGGACCTGCTTTACGGGGATTGTGGCATGGAGCTCTTGGGGAAGAGCATGATGATGCAGTGATGGTTGAGAATGCTTCTGTTAATCCGCAATTGGAGAAAATAGTTTAGCCTATGCAGTATGAAGATGATGATACCCCTATTCTCATTCCTCGCAGCCATTTTTCACAAAGTCATTGGGCTAGAGCAACAACCACTGAGACAGTGGTAAGGATTGGAGAGAAACAAATTCCATTGGTCGCTTTAGTTGATCATGGTTCTGAGATTAATCTTATTGCTCGAGGTGTTTATGAGAGTGGCAAGTGGCCTATGGATGCAGAGCATGGCTGGCGCATGAGAGCCGCCAATAATACTTCTGGTGATATGTATGCTGCTTGTCTGAGTATCAAAATTTCTATTGGTAATATTGAAGAGGATTATCATTGCTTTGTTCAGGATTCATGCTCTTATCCGATTATTCTTGGACAGCCTTTCATTACAGAAGCAAGAATGGAAACGAAAGTAATGGATGACGGGTCAGCTTATGCGCGGATACGCAGTAAAGATGGTATGCGAGCTGTTCAGTTTATGACTGTTGGGGTAAATCATCCGAGAAACAGGGACTCCTTGTGTGAGGCACCACTACCTGCGAAGGAGTTGGATTTTCATTAGGTACCGCTGTCTTGCGAGATCCCAGTGGTACGGAGCGGAGAAAAGAGGAGATCTCGCCTCCTGGCAGCCAGTCTTTCTCCAATAATTTTGTTGGTTTTTCTTCAGATAGTTCAGTGAGTTATCAGAAAATTTCAGATTTGCCTAGAGCTGCCAGGCAGTACATTGGTCGTAAGGAGAAAGAGTTGAAGAATGCAGGTATTTTGCAAGCAGAAGAGCATGTAGATGGATTGTATGAAGGGATGTCTTATGCAGATACAATGTTTGAGATGAGAGCAATGCTAAAAACTGATGTATGTAAGGGTTCAAAGATCATACCTGTGCAAACCTTGGATATGTTTCAGGAAATTTCTGGTTTTATGCTGAAAACAGAGTTAGAGGCTGAGAAAACTCAGCAAATTGAATTTATGGCTGATCTGGATCAGCTAACAGAATTACAGAGGGCTGAATCCATTCAGCCAACAAAGTTGAATGCAGAAAAATTCCTGCATACAGAGTTTCAGGATGCATCTATGCAGTCCATAGAGCCGAGGGCTGAATCTATTCAGCTAACAGAGTTAAATGCAGAAAAATTTCTGCATACAGAGTTTCAGGCTGCACCCATGCAGTCCATAGAGCGAAAGGCTGAAAATTTTTAGCCAACAGAGTTGAAAGTTGCTGAAAATTTGCAGAAATTGCAGCAAAGAAAAGAGTGCTTGAATGATGCCAAGGTTGACACAAAATATAAAACAGTTGATAAGAAGGTTAAGCCAGTTGCAGGCCCGCTTCCTTATGATAGTGATGAACAGATTGAAAAAGCTATGAAGCAGCCTATGTTGAGGGACCCTGCGAATATTGGACATAAGTTTACAGCTGAAACTCTTGCAGAATTGAAGATTGGAAATGATGATTTTTTGCTTCCAGTGGAAAAAGAATGTTTTAGAGAGATGCTTGGATGTCATGGTAAGGCATTTGCTTTCTTTCCACATGAAATTGGCTGCATTAGTCCTAAATTGGTTGCACCCATGGTCATCTTCACTGTTCCTCATGTACCATGGAATATACGTCCTATCCTGTGCCTAAAGCACGCTTGCCAAAGCTAATAGAGTTGCTGAATGAGAAGATTAAAATGGGGATTTTGGAACCCTCTTCTGCACCCTATTCTAACAGGTGGTTTACTGTACCAAAGAAGAATGGTACTTTGAGATTTATTCAGGATATGCAGCCCGTGAACAAAGTGACAATCAAGAATGTGGGAATAGGTCCAGTTGTGGATGAATTTGCTGAGGCTTTTGCAGGACAAGCCATCTATTCTCTAGGTGACTTGTATTCAGGTTATGATCAGTTTCAGCTTGCCTTGGAAAGCAGGGATATTACTACTATGCGGACACCTATTGGTCTTGTGAGGATGTGTACCTTGCCTCAAGGTGCCACAAACTCAGTTGCTCATATGATGAATGCTATGCATAGAGTTCTACGAGACTATATTCCGCAGTATACCATGCCTTTTCTAGATGATGTGCCTATTAAGGGTTGTGCAGAGGAAGAAAAGAATGAAAGTCTTGATTTGTGTGGATGTAGACAGTTGTGGCTGACCACTTGATTGCTTGTGAGCAAATATTGACACGATTAGAGGAGGTAAATTTGACACTTTCAGGGCTAAAATCTGTCTTTGGTGTTAATGAAGTCATCATAGTTGGGCATATGGTTGGATATTATGGCAGAAAGCCTTCTCCTGCAAAGGTGGATGCCATAAACAGGATTGCAGAGTATTGCTCGACTACTTCAGAGGTGCGGAGATTTGTGGGAGCTTGTGTATTTTACATGATTTGGATTCCTCATTTTTCTCATATAACAGATGTTCTCTATCAGCTGCTTCGAAAGGGGCAGAAATTTCATTGGGATGAGAAGCATTCAAAAGCCATGCATAAGCTCAAGAAGCTGTTGCAATCAGCTCCTACTCTACGCAAGGCGGATTATCAGTGTGGACGGCCGATCATGTTGACAGTTGATACTAGCCCTATTGGCATAGGTTGGGCTGTGGGACAGGATGATGCTGATGGAAATAGGTATGCTATCCGCTTTGGAGCTAAAGTTCTAAATGAGCGTCAGAGGAGATATCCGCAGATTAAAAGAGAGTTGTGGGGAGTAGTCACTACACTAAAGTGTGACAAAGGGTATTTTATTGGAGCTTCAGTTATTGTGGAAACAGATTGTTTGCCTTTGCTTGGCATGATTACTAGTTGCTTGACTCCAGATATAACGATGCTTCGATGGATTGCCTATATCAAATCATTGAACCTAGAATTTCGACACATAGCAGGGAAAGATAATCCAGTTGCTGACATGCTATCTAGAGCGAGATATGAGGATGAGGAGTCAATGCTTGCAGAAGATGATGAGACAGAGTTTGCTGCTTCTGTCCTTGTTCATGATTGTCATGTATCTACTGTTGAAGCCTTTATTGAAGAACTTTATGTTGATGAGTGGCTGCAAATTGGACAGTATCTAAGTTCATTGACTCGAAGAGCTGATTGGACAGATGATGAATTCAAGAAAATCAGAAGGAAGGCTTATGGGTATTTCTTGAAAGATGGTTTTCTTTGGAAGCATCCAAAGAAGAGAGGAGGCTTGCCCTTGAGAGTAGTTTGTGATAAAGCGATGCAGATACAGATTATGCGAGAGTTTCATGAGAGCTCATGGGCTGGACATAGAGGTGTGTGGGCTACCTATGAGAAAATCAAAGAAAGATACTGGTGGAAAGGGATGTATAAAGATGTTTCTCATTTTGTGGAGACTTGCAGGGACTGCCAGCTTTACTCTTTAGTGCGACATCGTGATGAGTTGCATCCGACTTATCCACTATGTATGCATTATAAGTGGGTGGTAGACTTGGTTACTTTGCCAGTGGGACTTTGGCAGATGAGATATCTTGTCTTGGCTAGGGAGGATCTTACAAACTATGTTGAAGGCAGATCTTTGCGGACGAAGACCACCACTACAGTATGTAAATTCTTGTTGGAAGAAGTATTTTGCAGGTATGGATATATAGGCAAGATTACAACTGATCGTGGAGAGCTAGATGCAGATGAAGCTAGAGAATTCTTCTCAGGGCTTGGGATTAAATTGGCTCTTACTACTACCTATAATCCAGAGGGAAATGGCAAAAGTGAAAGAGGACATCCGCCAATAGTTAAAGCATTGGCAAAAGCTTGTAGAGGTCGGATTGGAGATTGGCCGAGATTATTACCTTTTGCATTGTGGGCTGATCGCTCTACACATAGTGTGACTACTGGATACATGCCTGCAGAGTTGATGTATGGGCAAAAACCTGTCATGCCTACAGAAATTTGTGCTCTCACTTGGAGTGTTCTTCCATGGCATGAGAATTTATCAAGGGAAGAGCTTTTAACTCTTCGGATTCGTCAACTAGAGAGAAGGACAGAAAATGTGCAGCTAGCAGTTGATCGTTTGAAAGCAGCCCGTCTCAGAAACAAGGACAGGTTTGATTTAAGGCATCGCTTGAGGCCTAGAGCCATAAAAGAAGGAGATTGGGTTCTAGTCTACGACAGTAGTCTAGAAAATCAGCATAGTAGCATGAGAAAAATGGTTCAAAGATGGTTTGGACCATATGAAGTGAAGCAGGTTTTTGACAATGGAACCTATGAGCTGGCTGAATTAGATGGAACAGTATTGAGGGTGCCTATTGCTGGAAAACGAGTCAAGATTTTCAAGAGAAGAGAAGATGAAGAATATGCACTTGAAGCATTGACAGAAGAAGAGCAGGTAGAAGAAAGACAAGCACAAGAAACAGAGAACATAGATGATGAAGCTGATGGAGAAACAGGTCTACTAGAAATAGATGATGGACTTGACCTGTTTGTGGATTTGAATGATCCTGGATAGTTGGCACATCCGAAGGATGCGCAGGTTCAGAGGGGGTGGATGTCGTGCTGCTGCGCATCCGAGTCGTATACACCTCCATTTCTTTTGTTGTGCATTTCTGTTATTTTATGCGTGTGATTCATTGTTTGTGTGAAGCATTTCGATAATCTGCATCCAGTGTACATATTCCCTTAGTGCATGTGTATGATTTTGTTTGGATGCATGATGTGTGTGTATTAGAGAAATATGAAAAACTGATGCCAAAGGATCTTTGTCCTGCTGCTATTTGTTCTAGTTTCGTGTGCAATGACAATCTTTAAGGTCACCACATGCCACACATCTCGGTATGAAGGTCAAAAACCAGGAACTTCAGGGTTGAGGAAAAAGGTTACTATTTTCAAGCAACCAAATTATCTATACAATTTTGTGCAAGCAACAATCAATGCACTACCTGCTGAAAAACTAAAGGGGTCGACAATTGTTGTCTCTGGTGACGGCTGATACTTTTCGAAAGAAGTGATTCAGATCATAATAAAGATTGCTGCAGCAAATGGTGTGAGCCAAGTGTAGGTTGGGCAAAATGGGCTGCTGTCAACACCAGCTGTTTCAGCTATCATCAGAAACAGAGCTGATTTTAATGGTGAAAAAGCTTATGGTCCTTTCATTTTGACTGCAAGTCACAATCCAGGTGGTCCTCATGAGGACTTTGGAATAAAATACAATACTGAAAATGGTTTTTGATTTCGATGGCTAAAAATGATGCTGGGAGGCTCTATTTTCTCCTTGGATATTTTTGGCACTGTGACACGCAATGAACAAGAAAAGAAAAACTAAAAATAGAGGAGATGGGGGGGGACCGTCGGGGAATCAAAAGGAAATATGCAGGTTGAAGGGGAAGAATTCGAATAGCGGAGGGAGGGAAGACTAATTCTGGGGAGGCGCCATTCGGTTTTCTGCCCATGGTCATGAGGTCGAAGCAGAGTTCAAACCTTGAGCATCAATGTGGTCCAAGCTGAAGAATTATGTCGCCCCGTAACATCAACCGATTCAGCGCTCGATAGACAGTGCTTCGCATGACCGATTCCGTTCGTTCCTCCCTTCCCTTAACCACAGATCTGCCTGTATGGTGTTGGCCGATCCTCCCCTCTGCAGCCTGAAGATACTCGTTCAATAACATGGTCGTGGGCAATCCGTCACACCCGATTTCCTGTTGGCAAACTCCGAGCCTGCCAGATGCAAGAACAATTTCGTAACGGATCTGAAGAAGAACATGGACGAATGAAAAACTAGAGAGCATAGACCAATTTGTTGAGCAAAGAGGATTTATTTAACTGGTTTTCCAACTATCTAATAGTCGAGGACAAACAGAGGGAACATCGGCGAATACTGGAACGATGACGAAAGCATAGAAGGAAGAGTAATCAATGTGCTGAAGAAAGACGATGGTGATAGTGACGAAAGGCTGCACGATGGAACAAATGAATTGACCGGAAGGGAACAGAACACTCTGGATCTAGGTGTATCCACCAGCCAAGGTACTGCCTGTACAGAGACGGATAGACAGGAGCCTGCTGAGGTATGCAGAGTTTGTCAGTGTGCTGATTCAAACAAAACTGGAGAAGCTGCTCTTAAGGCATTACGTATCTCTCTTAAGGCATTACGTATCTCTTTACCCCTTCATGCTCTTCATGAAAACACAAGTAAAGTTGCAGAATCGGCACGATTCAACTCATTATTTACATCCCATAGCCCGCATCTCCGCGGACAAGGATTATCTCCAATTGTGTGCCTGCAGCTTCTATTCGGCCCTAATGTTTCGATGGCCGTGCAGGATCCCTCGTATCCAGCCTATGTGGACACCAGTGTGATGGTGGGTCTGGATGTAGAAGAGGCACAACACTTGATGGGTAACTTGGTCTGACCAGGTGTAGTCAAGGATAAAGCTGATTCTGTAAATTGGCTCAAGGTGAACGGGTTCCCTAAGATTGAAGTAACATAATTCTGTATGGGAGGAGCTTTTTTACTAGCAAGTGCTGTACTGGTGTTTGGAGTTGATGCAGTGGTGCGGTTTTATGGTACTCCATTAACTGAGTTTGCAGATGTTTCAAAGGTGTAAGTCCTACTGCAGGCACAGTTTAGAGAGCTGGACAACATTGCAGACTTCTGTTGATCATCCACAGCCATCATTGTTGGTCCTAAAAGAGCTTAAGAGCTGCACAATTCAGTTGACTTCAGGCACTGACACACTAGGTGCTTTAGTGAATGTGACATTGTTTGACCCAGAGAAACATATTGATGAACTAATCCCTGTGGTGGTGAAAGAGCAACGCGGAAGCAGTTTCCTACAATATTTGTTGGTGGCTGCATGCATTGCTGTTATGCCTATTTTGAAGAAGATTCCTTTTCTGTACTGTGAGTCTATTTTGCTTTCATAGCCATTGAGAGTTTACCTGAAAACCAAATTCATACACTTATTGTAAAGCAGTGGACAGATTGTCATGCTTCATTATTTATTTTGACTCCCCTTTTGTTATGTACTTGACAAGCAATATAATGATCTTGGCATAAAAAAATTGAGTTATTGAGATCTTCATGTTAGCCTGATCTTCATGTTAGCCTCTTACCTTGCTGTATCTTGAACCTCGTGTTCTGCAACCCTTACGTGAACTCTACGACAGCGGTCCACCATCAATGTCTGCACGTGTTGAGCTTGCCATCTCAATAGAAGAGTGGGTGGAGCTCCACATGGGACCTTTTTCACAGTGCAAGAGGGGGCATCTGGCTCTTGATAGAGGGTAGGAGGATGAGGGGATAGCTATCCTTTCATGGAAGAGGATCCAGGTTGTTGGCCTTCAGGGAAAGACATGGTGGCTGGACCCTTTGGTCTTTTGGCTTTGGCAGGAGCCAGGGAGTGGCGTCTCTAGATCTTGGAAGGAAGGCCACTTGAGGAGCTGGAGTGGGATCCCAAAGAGTGGCTTTGGCCAACCCATTGCTGTCGTCAAGAAGCCATCGAGGTTCTTGGAGTACACCGCCAGGATTGGTAGACACATACTTATGCAAGAGGACATGGATTGGGTGCTGTCACATAGCAGGCACTGGGTGGAGCACAGCATCACGAAGCCGTTTTGACAAACCTTCTAGTGCTGCCTATGGGACAACTGGAAGCAGAGGAGGGTATCGTATTTTTTATGGCTAGTGGCACATGGAGGCTTGGCGGTGGGAAGCTGGCTTACCCAGATGTAGGAGGAGGGAGTTTGTAAGTGCTGCACATAGCAGTCGATGAAAACCCCAAAGCACTGCCTTTGGTCATGTGAGGTGGCATAGCTTGTGTGGAGAGGAGTATGCCACATCTTGCGCTGCATAGCACCCAGCCTTGGATGTATCTCTTGGGGTGTTTTCTGTTGGCAGGCGGTCACAGCTAGGGCCGTCACCTTCTGTATGAGACCGGGATGTAGGAGGAGGGAGTTTGTAAGTGCTGCACACAAAATTCGATGGAAACCCCAAAGCACTGCCTTTGGTCGTGTGAGGTGGCACAACTTGTGTGGAGAGGAGTATGCCGCATCTTGCGCTACATAGCACACAGCCTTGGATGTATCTCTTGGGGTGTTTTCTGTTGACAGGCGGTCACAGCCAGGGCTGTCACCTTCTGTATGAGACCGGGATGTAGGACATGATATTCATGATCGAGGCAAGGTCGTGCGCAGTGGTGGGTTTAGAGGCTCTACCCATCTGCCAGGTACTGGAACCCACAGTAGACCGCTCTCAGGTATGGAAAATCATAGGGAGTCTTACTGTGTTGGCATATCTAGAAGGTGTGGTGTTAGGTGGCTTTTGACGGAGAGGGACTTTTAGTACAAGCAACCCTAGCAGAGCTTTGGACCTCCATCATCCACTCCCTTCTAGGCCGATGGGATCAAGTGCAGGGCGAGTCCAGGGCTCGTCAGGAGCTCCGAGGTCATTTCATGCGCACTTGGGGAGGCCAGGACCTATTCTTCGTGATGTAGGCAGGCAGCCCTAGATGGCAATACATCCCCCTCCATGGCTTCTTACCCCTATCCCCTCTAGACCACTATCGAAGGGGTTTTTGTTGAAAAGTCAAATCCACCGAGAATCAGAAGTAGAAGGAAGTAGAGATAGGAGATGGAAGAGAAGATAGAGAATACCCAAGTGGTAAACACTACAAAGACAAATCACAATGAATTAAATCAATATGTATTGAAAGAACCTGGAATCTTTGCACTACTCAGAAGCAATCTCCAAGCATTAGATCTCCTGGAGCTTCTTCCTAGAACAAAACGTGCATAAAAATTACAGCTCCTTCTGTGCTGCTTGAAACCCAAATCTGATGGCTCCGTTGGCTTTGAAAGGGGGCAAAACCCAAGGACTCCTGATCTCGGATCCCCCAGATCACTCCTTCTTCTTCTTTCAATTCAATTTGTAGTTTTCAGCCTGTTTACAGTGATTGCGACGTGCATGGTTTCGTCGATTTGTCCCTCTTGTGAAAATCCCCTAATTGACTGAAAAAGCAACTAGCTTTTTGCATGCCATCCTAATCTAGAAGCTTTTTTCTAAATTTTTAAATTTTTTTATAATAAATAATATTAAAAATAGACAAAAATTATCCAAAAATCTAGTATTTTTGGATAATCCATGCAACTCACACTAGTACTAATGGCTCAGATCACATTGACTCTCTAGATCAATAAAGAAGTCGGATGATGATGCATTCCATACTTTTTCACACCGTGTCCTCATAACATCACGACATCCACCCCCTCTGAACCTGCACATCCTCCCGTATGTGCCAAAATCCTAGTTGTCACCAGATTATGAGTCCTCCTCATCCTCTGCAACCATATCCTCTTCTTCTTCATCTTCCATATCTTCCTGGCTAGCCCGTGTATCAGGACCACTATTTTCTTCCAATTCTGGCAACTCATAGGTAGTAGATTCACACCTTTTGAATAATTTGATTCTTTTTCCTGCTACCGGAAGTTTGATGGCTATCCCATCCAGCTCATTTAATGCATAAGTAGCCAAACACCTGTCTTACCACATAGGGTCCAAACCATCTTTTGGAAACTTTACGCATGGCACTATGTTGATTATCTAAATTGCTATAATAAACCAATACCCAATCCCCAACTTGTATAGTTCTTGGTCTCAGTCTATGTCTTTTGTCAAACCGTTTCTTGTTCTGTATCCTTGCTACTCTTAACTTTGCAGTTGCTGCCTCTATGTCTTCTGACTTTCTTTCCAACTATCTAATGTATAAGGCCAACAATTCCTCTCGATTCAACTCCTCCTCCCAAGGTAACTAATGGGACCTAAAACAGGCTGGCACTGGCTCATGCACTAGCCGGACCTCTATCATGCACTCAACAACCCCACGGCCTCGCGGCCAGGAGCGTGGATGACACATACATCATCTTCCTAAACATATTGCGTTTGTATCACGTCTCTAGTCCAACTCTAACCAAATTAACACTCCTCAAAGGGAGTCCCTAGCACATTGCCAAATAGCACGAAGTACAAACATAGGAGGTCCTCCCACGGCTGACTGCCACTACCTCACTGCGACTCTCCTACACCTTGGGGATTGGCCCCTCGATGCGTCGCTAAACATAAAACACAATATCGTACATATTTCCACTCAAGGTACCAATTGATCGTATCCAGGAACGTACCATACCTCACTTTCTTTCCCCTAGACCCAACGCCTAGCCTACAGCTCGGATAACCTTACTCACTCAACGTTGGTCATGTTCCTCTAGAAAGCAATTGCCATGCATCCAGGAGGTATTGTCTGATACCTTTTAAATTTCTTTATGATTCATGCAAATTGTGAATGCCCATGTGCTCAAACAATTAAGAAAATCAGTATTTGTGCACATGTGAAAAATATTTCTTTCAATGATTTCAACTATTGCTCGTATACGGCGTTGCATGAACCTAACACCGAGAAACCCTCGTGCTACTAGGTTCTTAATTTTTTTATTATTGACCAACCTAAATGGTATGCATAAAAACTAGCAAGCTTTTCATCATTTCATTCAGCATTTAAACACCTTTCATACACTCTACCCCCTCACCCGTTTAGGTTGTGCATTATTGATCGGTTTAGGGTTCATTTTCCACATTTTTATTGTATGAAAAGCAATAAAAACTCACTAAAACATAAAGGTAGGGCTGAACTGATGCTAAACCTCATGCTTCAGACCCCCCATACATCCACAAACATGGTTCTTATTTTTCCTTAATTTTCGACACTCAAAATCCATTTTTCCCCTATTTTTACCCTTTTTTCTATTTTTCTTGTATTTTTTGCAATATTAAATAACTAAAAATACAAAATGAGTCGTGGGCTATGGCCCTTAGGTTCATTTGCAGCAAAACCATAAATTTAGTTGGTGTGTCTTATTATATTTTCCATTTATATCTCGAAAACACCCAATTTCCCCATATTTCGCGTGTTTTATGGGTTTTGCACTATTAATTTCATCCACAACACTTATGATTTTCTGAGTTTCTGATTTCAAACAATTGGAAGACATTGCAAAAAACATCATAATGCATAATCATCCCATGGGAACAAATATTCATGAAGCAAATTGCATAAAACATCAATTTCCTTTGTAAAAATGAGATTACCGTTCTTTGCGGGTTGTAGTTTTTATTTGTCATATCTCAGGACTGATTTCCAGCCACCATTAATGCTCATGACAGTCCACAATTAGCAATGTTCATTCCTTTTGAACCATGGAGTAATTCGGTCTTCATTGGACAAGCATCCGTCATCCATTCTTCTTCTTATTCTTCAGCACATGAATCTGCCCTTAGAAGAGAGAGAGGGAGGAGAGAGAAATACTGAAATTAGAATTCTTCATAGAGACCGCCATTTGACGGGCGAAGCAAGGCGATAAGACCAGCATCCAGTGGAATTGAAGCCCCATAATCATTGGGGGGGTTGCTCACAGCCAAGATGATGGATCCATCAAGGAGGAGGCGCAAATTTCAGATGTTGATGGCGCCTCCTCTCTCCACGTATTTTGCTCATGCTTCTCATAAAAAATTTCATGCTACATTTAAAATTTGGGCTCCCAAAGGTCACTTGTCCATCTTGGCCAAATTTTGTCCACCCCTTCGCATCTTGACCGGTTTCTTGGCCATTTCCCTGTCCGGACTCCGAATTGAGCTTTGGAAAATCCTGGGCGTCCGGCTTGGGATACGGCATTGGCCAGTTACTCTTGTCAACCCGCACGATAGTCTGAAAAATTATGAAAAAATCAACAAGTGTCGCTCGGGTGCCTTTAAAGCACTTTGGCGCTTAAAATCGTCCTAGATCGAGCCGCCGCCTTTGACGTTGAATATTTTTCCCTTGATATTCGTAATTTTTAGCTATTTTTAAGCACTTCTCGGCACCCAAAATTCCGCTCTCATTGGCTACCATGGGATAGGGCGACTCAGCTCGTCGAATCCCATAGTAGATCTGCACAAAACAACCTAAGGAAGAATCAAGCTGATACAAAATAGACATAAACTTAAATCACAGCACAGTGCTCACCCTACCCCCTGACAAAACCAAGGCATGACATCCACAAGGGGTAGGCCTAGCATAATCTGATAGAAGTTTTGAAGCTAGTCACTGACCAACTGCTCCAACACGGCCAAACTATAAAGAACCATTAAAGAGGTTGCCCTAAGTGGTGATCTGAACTACCTACCTAACTAAGGACAACATGACTAGGAGTTCCTACTAGGCGAGGACTCCTATAGCCTGATCAAGAAGTATTTTGTTGTAACACATTTCGTCTTTTAGGGTGTTTATTTTATTGACACACTCGGGCATGTAAAAAGGAGGGAGATGAGCGTAGTGACCCAAGAGAACAGGGCATCGGCCTCAGGACCTGTCTCGGTATCCAAGAACCTACCAAGCCCTCGCAAGGCGACACTTAATCCCTTTCTGACACTCACTTTTATTTTCGCTCCAACCTTCCTTCATTAATTTTCGAGCAAGATGCCACCCCTAGGAAGACAAGGCATCGGCCTTGGGTCAGACTCGTCCCCAAGAACCTACCAGGCCAATGATCATCTGCGTATACATTTCCATTTCTTTTCTTTTCTTTTATAGGGGTTAGAACCCCTTTTTACACACCTCTATATATTTTTATTAGCTTTAAGATATTCAGGGTTTTTTTTCCTTTATCATCTTTATTTTCCTTCTGCAGGCTTCACTAATTGCCTCACAACTAGGAAGAACTCCTAGAACGGCTGCCTAGCAGGCTAGCAGAACAGGGTCACTAGGAGCCCCTTCTAAAATAGGTCTTCTGATGCTTGACAATGTCTTTGCAGGAGGCAACTACTACTCAGACCTCCCTCAAACATGCGGAACCAAAACCTGGGACTTCATGCCTTGGACGTCGGTCCCCAATAAGAAACGAAAAACCCCCCTTAACAAGTACACGAACACATATAGCAACAAAACACAATACTCATAAAGGAAAGATATCACCTGGATAGGGCCACAAAAAGCTTCCATGCAACAAAAGGCTCCTTCCAAGCTCTTCTTCAAACTTGTCTAGCACAGAACTCAAACAAGAAACCATTAACCACACCTGCACTAAACAGACAACTGGCCCTCTTGGCCTAATGAAATAAAACACTTCACCCCAAAACTTAATCGGCCCTCTTGGCCTAACGAAATCTGGACGTAATATCCAAAGCAACTAGCCTTCCCAGCTTAAAACTAGAAAGGTCATTTTAGTCCACGTAATATTGATGTCCTTGGCATATACATCACACCCTCTCAGACTACCCAGGGTGCCAAAGATATCATATCATAGGTCGACTAGCCCCATGCTACTCATGCGAGTTAGCTAAAAGCTTGATCTTGTATGGTTTTTTTTTTTCCCTTATAATCTCCGGGTTTTGTAGAGCTACAAGTCCAAGCCTTTCCACAAATAACTCATCAATAAGGCCGATCCCTTCTTGGGCATTATGAGCTGGATGAATGGCCTCAGTGGGCTCGCATGCCCTACATTTATTGTAATCTGAATAAACTGGTCGTTCAAGCAGCTGAGTGGCTCCTTTGGGAGAAAGAATCATAGCTTTGTACTCATTCGAACCTCCCCTATTTGGATTTTCACATAAATCAATGCTGCAACCCAAACTAGGTAGAGCTTCAAGCCTAGGCACATCACATAGGTGTATCCAAGGCAGTGTATATTGTCAGATGTATATCCAGTCTTATCCTCTGGGGGGGTTCGACAAAATATATCTAGATGGGATCCTTGGCCTTGCATCCGACACTCCTGCCATACTTTTGGAGATTTTGGATCTCCAAACCCATCTCACATTTCCCTTAATATTCTTGCATTCCCTCGATTTGCTGCACTCGTCTAACGAACTCAATGCAAACTTATCCCTATGGCCAAATGGCCTTACATCCTTATGACCTTTGTGAAGCACAGGTGGACTTTTAGCATTTTTCATTCTCTTTACAAAAGACGCCTTTACTTGTTTACGTCCATACTGCAAATTTTTCCCCATAAGAACCATGCTTTCACTGAAGGGAACAACATCCACTCGGAAGCATGATTCCAATACCAAAGGTCTCTCAAGAGCCTTAGTAGCAACAAAATTAGAACCACACACAAAATGCTTATCAACACTCATAGGCCCATTGCTTCTATCCATATTGCCATCACAACTACCTTTCATGGAAGTGTTGCAAGCCCTAATGGGACTTACATGGCTTGGAACCTTTTCACTGATAGGCATGTCATTACTACTCATAAGATGGCCATTTTCTGCTTTGAGATTTTGGCCACCAAGGTTCCCCTCATAGGCTGCCTTGGTATCAACAAGTGAGCTGCCTCCTTGCAGGAATGGTTAGAAGCTAGGATGCACTTGTACTGAGCAGGGAAAACTCCAAAAGTTTTCCCAACATCTTTGAATATGACCCTCATAATCAATGGCATGCATTTTTGCTTCCCTTAACGACTTAGGATTCCGCAGTCCCACTTGGATTTGCCTATTAATCTCTAGGCCATTCAGAAAGAGCTCACATAACACATCATTTGGTAGTGCACTGGCTCTTCTTGGCCAAAGCCTAAGAATACTATCAAAGGCTCTAGCATACTCTTTAACAGAAAGATAAGACTCCTGTCTAAACTGCATAAGCTACCCTAAGACCTGAATCATAGGGAGCTACTTTTCATACTCATCTAGAAATCTATCACAAGTCTCCTCAAATGATCTGATCGACCCTCTTGGGAGGCTCCAGTACCATTTCCTTGCCTCTCCCTTTAGGGTACTTGGGAATACAAGCATCCGATGTATATCGTCAAACCCACTTGCAATACAAGTTAGGTCATATTCTCTTAAATGAATAATCGGAACCTCATTTGGCAACCCATAAAACACTGGGAGATCCCTATAAAGAGGAGGGCATTTAGTCCTCTCCTTTGGGATCAAGATTGGGTCATCAAAATCTTCGTATTCCTCTTGACCTAATACCAATCTGTTAGGGTCTTTAATCTCTTCCACTTCCATCTTTACTGGTGTGGAAGAGTCACTAATTCCATGAGCTTCCCTTTTCGCCAACTCACAAAGTGGTTTAGGGAGTCCAACACTATGCAATAGGGAATCTATCCCATCATCTGCTAGTGGTGTTCTAGTAAGCCTATTCTCATCTGCCACCACTTTGTTAGAACTTAGGATAGGTCCTAATGAAGTCTTCCTTACTAACAATGGTTTTCCACACACATGGACATTATCCAATGCTTTATGGATCTTGGCAATCACACTACGGTACCCAACTGCGTCGGGAACTAGCATCAGATGTATCTTTAGATCATAATCATCATGTCCTCCTATGTGCATATTAACCATCGTTGTCACAGTCTTTTCTATGACATTATCATCATGAATGATCATAGATGACTGTGTCATCTTAGCACTACTTTCACTTTCCCTTTTCTCTAATCTCCATGGGCTGTTAATCTTAGAGGTAGCTCCATGGGTACTTTCCCATAGTGACCCAAACTCAAGCATGGTATCACTTTCATGGCAAAGGGTAAAATAGTCAATCACCCGATGTGTCAAAGATCCCACTAGACTGTTCAAGATAGACCAAGTATCCTTTGGGTGTTGGGGATTTCTTGGATTGACCATCATGTTGATGACCAAGGTTTTTATCAGACTAACTTGATATCCACCGCTTCAAGGCGGCTATCGACCAATAGAATAAAGCTAACAAGTCCCTTATGAGACCAAGATTCCGAGACTGCCACTTATTGGTAGCTCTCGGCAGACGCACCACTGATGGGACCTAAAACGGGCTAGCATTGGCTCATGCACTAGCCGCGGACCTCTATCATGCACTCAACAACCCCACGGCCTCGCGGCCAGGAGCGTGGATGACACATACATCATCCTCCTAAACATCTTGCATTTGTATCACGTCCTGTAGTCCAACTCTAACCCAATTAACACTCCTTAGAGGGAGTCCCTAGCACGTTGCCAAATAGAACGAAGTACAAACATAGGAGGTCCTCCCACGGCTGGCTACCACTACCTCACTGCGACTCTCCTACACCTTGGGGATTGGCCCCTCGATGCGTCGCTAAACATAAAACACAATATCGTACATATTTCCACTCAAGGTACCAATTGATCGTATCCAGGAATATACCATACCACACTTTCTTTCCCCTAGACCCAACGCCTAGCCTACAGCTCGAACAACCTTAATCACTCAACGTTGGTCATGTTCCTCTAGAAAGCAATTGCCATGCATCCAGGAGGTATTGTCTGATACCTTTTAAATTTCTTTATGATTCATGAACATTGTGAATGCCCACGTGCTCAAACAATTAAGAAAATTAGTATTTTGTACATGTGGAAAACATTTCTTTCAATGATTTCAACTATTGCTCGTATGCGGCATTGCATGAACCTAGCACCGAGAAACCCTCGTGCTACTAGGTTCTTAATTTTTTGATTATCGACCAACCTAAATGGTATGCATAAAAACCAACAAGCTTTTCATCATTTCATTCAGCATTTAAACACCTTTCATACACTCTACCCCCTCACCCGTTTAGTTTGTGCATTATTGATCGGTTTAGGGTTCATTTTCCACATTTTTATTGTATGAAAAGCAATAAAAACTCACTAAAACATAAAGGTAGGGCTGAACTGAGGCTAAAACTCATGCTTCAGACCCCCCATACATCCACAAACATGGTTCTTATTTTTTTCTTAATTTTCGGCACTCAAAATCCATTTTTTCTCTATTTTTACCCATTTTCCCTATTTTTCTTGTATTTTTTGCAATATTAAATAACTAAAAATACAAAATGAGTTTTGGGATGTGGCCCTTAGGTTCATTTGCAGCAAAACCATAAATTTAGTTGGTGTGTCTTATTATATTTTCCATTTATATCTCAAAAACACTCAATTTTCCCATATTTCGTGTGTTTTACGGGTTTTGCACTATTAATTTCATCCACAACACTTATGATTTTCTAAGTTTCTGATTTCAAACAGTTGGAAGACATTGCAAACAACATCATAATGCATAATCATCCCATGGGAACAAATATTCATGAAGCAAATTGCATAAAACATCAATTTCCTTTGTAAAAATGAGATTACCGTTCTTTGCGGGTTGCGGTTTTTATTTGTCATATCTCGGGACTGATTTCCAACCACTAGTAATGCTCATGATAGTCCACAATCAGCAATCTTCATTCCTCTTGAACCAGGGAGCAATCTGGTCTTCATTGGACAAGCATCAGTCATCCATTCTTCTTCTTATTCTTCACCACATGAATCTGCCCTTAGAAGAGAGAGAGGGAGGAGAGAGAAATATTGAAATCAGAATTCTTCATAGAGACCGCCATTTGATGGGCGAAGCACGGCGATAAGACCAGCATCCAGGGGGAATTAAAGCCCCATAATCATTGGGGGGGGAGGGGTTTTGCTCACAGCCAGCATGATGGATCCATCAAGGAGGAGGCGCAAATTTCGAACGTTGATGGCACCTCCTCTCTCCACGTTTTTTGCTCATGCTTCTCATAAAAAATTTCATGCTACATTTAAAATTTGGGCTCCCAAAGGTCACTTGCCCATTTTGGCCAAATTTTGTCCACCCCTTCGCATCTTGACCGGTTTCTTGGCCATTTCCCCGTCCGGACTCCGAATTGAGCTCTGAAAAATCCTAGGCGTCCGGCTCGGCATCCGGCATTGGCCGGTAACTCTTGTCAACCCGCACGATAGTCTGAAAAATTATGAAAAATCAACAAGTGTCGCTCGGGCGTCTTTAAAGCACTTTGGCGCTTAAAATCGTCCTAGATCGAGCTGCCGCTTTCGACGTTGAATATTTTTCCCTTGATATTCATAATTTTTAGCTATTTTTAAGCACTTCTCGGCACCCAAAATTCTGCTCTCAGTAATACACTCCATGTGACTGTCATCTCTTCTATCAGTATGATAGGTTTTTGATCATACATCAATTCTGCAGGCATATATTCTGTAACAGCACTATGAGTTGTTATGTTGGCCCACAAAGCATAAGGGAGAAATCATGGCCACTCTTTTACCTTCTCTCCACATGCTTTTGCTAATGCCTTCACAATAGGTGGGTGACCTCTTTCACTTTTTCCATTTCCTTCAGGGTTATAGGCTGAAGTTAAGGCAAGATTTATCCCCAACCATGCAAAGAAATCATAATCTTCATCTGCATCCAACTCACTCCTATCTGCTATAATTTTTTCCACACAGCCATACCGACAAAAGATCTCTTCTAAGAGAAAAGTACACACAACATTTGTTGTCTTAGTACGTAAAGCTTTCCCTTCCACTTGATTAGTCAAGTCTTCACAAGCAAGCACAAGATACCTCATTTGCCAAAGACCTATAAGCATTGTGACCAAATCCACGACCCACTTAAAATGAAGAGACAATGGATATGTGGGTTGCAATCCATCCCGATGTCTCACAGATGAATACATTTGACATGTCGTACATGTTTCCACAAAGTGAGCAACATCCTTATACATACCTTGCCACCAATATCTTTCTTTGATATTTGTAAAATTACCCCAAGCACCTCTATGACCAGCCCACAAGCTTTCATGAAATTCTTGCATTACTTTTACTTGTGAAGCTCTGTCACCCAAAACTAGCAATGGCATACCTTGTTTATTTTTAGCATGTTTCCATAAGTATCCATCTTTTAAAAAAAACTCATGCGCTTTCCTCTTGATTTTCTTAATCCTCATCTGACCATTCATCTCTCTTTGTTAATGTACTAAGGTATTGACCAATTCTCAGCCAGTCTCCTGTATATTTGTCTTCCAGAAACACTTCTACATAAGATACAAAACATCTAAAGTGTCTTCTGTTTGTTGTCCAAGCTTCTGTTAATGTTGTAGCAACACCTTGCATTGCTAAATTCACACTTGCAACATCATTTTCAGCCATAAGAAAGTCATCTTCTTCCTCCTCATCCATCATCTCATCTTCATTCTCATAATGTGCTCAAGATAACATGTCTGCCACTCGGTTATCTCTTCCTGCAATATGCTGAAATTCAAGGTTCAAAGATTTGAGGTATGCAATCCATCGGAGCATAGCAATGTCTGGAGTAGCACAACTAGTAATCATAACCAATATCGGCAAACAATCGGTCTCAATGACTACATGAGCACCCATAAAATACTCCTTATCACATTTAAGGGCTATCAAAATTCCCCATAATTCTCTTTTAACCTGTGGATATCTTCTTTGTCGTTTAGTCAATACTTTAGCACCAAAGTGAACTGCATATCTTTGTCCTTCCTCATAAAGAGCATCGGCTACATGTGCAAAGTGAGGAATCCATACCAAATAAAACACACATGCACCCAATAATCTACGCACCTCTGATACATTCATGCATACATCTTGCATCCTATCAATCCCATCTATTTTTTGCACTACAAGGAATTGGGCAATTAGCGACGCCGATTAGCGACGGCGGATATCGGCGTCGCTATAGGCGTCGCTATAGGCGTCGCTATTGGCGTCGCAACTGGCGTCGCTATTTGCGTCGCATTTGCGACGAAAATAGCGACGCTGTAGGGAAAAAAAGCGCAGCCGAAACCAGAGCGCCGTTTTCATTTTCTTTTCTTCGCCTTTTGAGAGCAAGAGCGAGGGAGAGAGCGAGGGAGAGAGCCAAGGCTTTGTGAGAGAAAAAGAGGAAGAGACTTGCTGCCGCCGCCGCTGCCACCACTGCCACCGCCGTTGTTCGCGAAGGAGAGGAGGAGCCCTCGTTGCAAAGAGAAGCCGCCCACGCTCGTCATATCTCATTGGTGAGTCTCCCTCTCTCTTTCTTTTACTTGTTGAAGGTTTAAATCATTCTCTTTTGTTTGTTTAGGAGAGGAAATGAAAGAGAAGGAGAGGGAGAGGGAGAGAGAGGGAGAGAAAGAGAGGGAGAGGGAGAGGGAGAGGGAGAGAAAGAGAGGGAGAGTGCATTCTCTCTCTCTCTCTCTCCCTTTTTCTTGTTTAATGTTTAAATTACTTTCTTTTTTGCTTGTTTAGGAGAGGAAACGAGAGAGTAAGAGAGAAAGAGAGGGAGAGGGAGAGGGAGAGGGAGAGGGAAAGAAAGAGAAAGAGAAAGAAAGAGAAAGAAAAATAGAGGGAGAGGGAGAGGGAGGGGGAGGAAATAGGAGAGGGAGAGAAAGAGAAAAAGAGGGAGAAGGAGGGAGAGTGCATTCTCTCTCTCCCTCCCTCTCCCTTTTGCTTGTTTAATGTTTGAATCACTTTATTTTTTGCTTGTTTAGGAGAGGAAATGAGAGAGAAAGAGAGTGAGAGGGAGAGGAAGGGGAAGGAAATGAGAGAGGGATAGAAAGAGAAAGAGAGGGAGAGTGCATTGTATCTCTCCCTCTCCCTTTTGCTTGGAGGATGTTTAAATCACTTTATTTTTTGCTTGTTTAGGAAATGAGAGAGAAAGAGAGAGGGAGAGGGAGAGGGAGAAAAAGAGAAAGAGAGGGAGAGGGAGAGGGAGAGGGAGAGGGAGGGGAAGGAAATGAGAGAGGGAGAGAAAGAGGGAGGGGGAGGGAGAGGGAGGGAGGGAGAGGGAGAGGGAGAAAGAGGGAGGGAGAGAGAGAGGGAGAGGGAGGGGGAGGGAGGAAATGAGAGAGGGAGAGGGAGAGGGTGAGAGAAAGAGAGGAAGAGAGGGAGAGGGAGAGAAAGAGAGGGAGAGGGAGGGGAAGGAAATTTAAGATAATATACGTATTGATAATGGTATGCAATGTGCTTTGCATACGGCCATGTACTTCATCAAAATGAACCCAAAATTATTGTTATAGAAGAAGAAACCCTTAAATTGAGTATAGGATAATTTCTCTCAGGTCTTATGACTATGAGTAGAATTGATTGAAATAAATTTTATTACTATAGTTATAAAATTTCATAGATGGCGCGCATTAATTTTAAAATGGATTACTTATACTCAAAGCTGAGATATAATAAAAAATTATCTACCGGGACAAACAAATCGTTGAGCATGATACAAGGCCGAGATATAACATCGGAAAATCTCTCGACTACTATATACAATGCAAGGTTTATGGTCAACTTGCAACTTGACGTACATCTCCATAAAGCTATCCATTTAAACCTCATTTGCTGTAATGTAGATAAGATGGCAAACGAACAAGGTCTTATTGTTCAA
Source organism: Lygodium microphyllum (assembly GCF_053477565.2). NCBI lineage: Eukaryota > Viridiplantae > Streptophyta > Polypodiopsida > Schizaeales > Lygodiaceae > Lygodium > Lygodium microphyllum. The sequence continues at coordinate 76,185,559 of NC_141136.1, read as the reverse complement.
GACCGCGAGTCGTATCTTAATCAGCGTGTCCCATGTCCTTGCTCTCAATGCAAGTTGGCAATTAGACGAAAACGCCGATTGTCTATAGAACACGTACGACGATTTGACGAGTTTCAATCTGAGATCATTGATCAGGCGATTGCAGATTTTCAGCAAACGGTAATTTGAAGTTAGCATTTTTCATGCATTGTAATCTCAAGCTAATTGAAAACCATACACAATAAGATTGGGTCTTGTTGGCAAATTTTGTATCCAGGGGGGTGATGTCTCGACCCAAGGGGGAGTGCACCCTTTGCGGCCAATTAGAAGAGTTCGTGGACGTGCGATGGATGGATTGCAGGAGCCAATCGACCACTCGCAAGGCCCATCTATACCGTCAATGCCAGAGGAGACAGACAACCTTCCCGACTTGCCTACAATCTTGGAGCCTGAGATGGAGGCAATGATCGATGCATTGATTCCCATGGATGTTGAGACATTTGACCCGCTTAGAGAGGAAGCATCCATACCATTATATGATGGGTGCTGAGTATCTTGGTTGAAGACATTGCTTGCACTCTTAAGTATGCAAGCAAAATACGGTTGGAGCGATACGAGTGTGACTGAGTTATTCAGGTACCTTGCACACAGACTTCATTGTTTTTTTTAAAAAACAGTATTATTGCAAACATGGATGGATTTTTCAAGGTGTTTTATGATTTTTTCAGGTTATTGAAATATCATATATTGCCACCTGCAAACACCATGCCTGAGTCTCGTGATGATGCACGACATGTTTTACGGAAGCTTGCATGGACTACAATAACATCCATGCATGTATCAACGACTGCATATTGTTTTGAGATGAATACGAGACTATGGAGACATGTCCAAAGTGTGGTGCTCACAGGTATCGACAGGACTTGCAAGGGCAGACCATCCCTCAAAAAGTCCTCAGACACTTTCCGCTCATCCCCCGCATAAACCACATGTTTCGCACGTCTACCATGGCAAGCTTGACAACGTGGCATGCGCAGAATAGGTCCACGGATGGAGTGCAACGAATATCAGCAGATTCGCGCGCATGGAGCCACATTGACTCTACCTTCCCAAGCTTTGCGCGAGAGCCAAGGAATCTTCGGCTCGGTCTCGCCATGGATGGTGTGAACCCATTCGGTCTGCGCTCGACTTCTTACAGTGTGTGGCCTATAGTGCTTGTCAACTACAACATTCCTCCATGGCTTTCTACGAAGAAAGGACATCTTATCCTTAGCTTGCTCGTCCCGGGCCGCTACAAAGTAAAAAATATGGACGTGTATCTTCGTCCATTAGTCGATGAGCTTAAGATTTTGTGGGAGGAGGGGGTCACGGTGCAAGATATGAGCAGGCGCGATGGTCGGCGGTCAGCCAACATTCGAGCCATTCTCATGTGGACGATGCATGACTTTTCGGGATTGGGAGAGTACTCAGGTGAGCAGACCTTTGTTCTCGCTGGTAATATCTATATTTTATTTCATTCAATCAAGTATTCACTAGGTCGTGGATCGCCTTGGAGGTCTCGTTACCTCATGTTATCATGCATGTCCATTGTGTGGGCCACAGTTAGACTCCCGAAGGTCACGAACCATGAAGAAGATGGTATATCAAGGACATCGCCGCTTTCTTGCCGGAGGATCATGAACTCAGGGAAGGTTTTCTTGGACAACCTCCAGCACGTATGAACGCTGCAAGCTGGTACGAGCTGAAAATGGTAAACCCGGAATCACATCCAAATGGAATGCGACGGTTCTTAGTTTTCTACGAGTTGCCATATTGGACCCACTTACAGGTCAACCACTTGTTGGATCCCATGCATATTTTCAAAAATGTGGGCAGCTTGCTATGGGACCACATCACAGGAAAGAGAGACACTATACGGTCACGAATGGATTTAAAGGAGGTAGGTAAGATGGAGGCGCTTTGGCCGCAGTCGAGTGCTGAAGGGGGAGTGCAGCTTCCTCGTGCTCCCTGGGTTTTGTCTACCAAAGAAGAGCGCATTGTGAAGCAAGTAATCAAGTCTATCCGCACTCCGACATGTATGATGCGTTCTCTCAGGTCCGCATTTTCTAAAGATGACCAAATGTCTGGGCTAAAATCCCATGATTGGCATAAGATATGTCAGGTTTGTGAACAGAATGGATTTTAATTAGCGTGGACATTTTGAAATTTGAAAAGTGACCATTATTCTTAATGTTTTCTCATTTGTGGCAGTTTTTCCTACCGATCGTGATCGCGGGATGCCTAACTCCAGAAATTCATGGGGCCATTTACAAGTTGTCAACTTTGGTGCAATGGATCTAACAGAAAGAGATTAAGACATCCTCTATTGAATCCGCAAGGCGGGGAGCAGTTGAGACGGTCTGTCTCTTTGAGAAATACCTGCCACTAGCATGCTCACGATACAAGTTCACCTTCTTGTGTATCTTGTGGATGAAGTGGAGATTGCTGGACCTGTCCATACGCGATGGATGTTCTTCTTGGAGCGCTTCATGAAAACCCTGAAAGGCTTTGTGCGACAACGAGCTCGTCCGGAAGGTAGCATGGCGGAAGGTTGGTTGGTGTCAGAGGCATTAGTGCATATCTCACAATGGCTACCAACAGTGGAACCAGACAATGAAATGCTATGGACGCTGAAGGACGATGACAAGCTGACTGGAGATGTGGTGGTTGGAAATGGGGTAGAAAAAAGAATGGATGCCTCAATGGAAGAGAAGGTGAATCGCTTTTGTATGTTGCACCATGCCTCCATGGAGACGTGGCTCGCCAAGTACCAGATTGCAAGGCAAGATCGAGAGGAAGCGCGAGCTGAATTTCAATGCAGTATGCGTCATCGATCGATTCGATATCCCGAAGGCATGGAGGAGATGCCGCGGTTTATGTCAACACGATGGTTGTATGGAGCCTTGAGCGCAACATCCAGCGAAGGGATAGAGGTCTCAATGGAGGAGTGGGAGTTCTCGAGGGGATGTAGTCCAAAGGTAATGAGGGGTTTAGAATGTGTCGTATCTAAATTTGCTTGCTACATCTAATTTGAGTGTTTCAATATGCAGTACAAAATATATAGTGCAGCGTGGTCGCGCGGATGGCATTTTCGGGTGGAGCGTATTGACCAAATGCGCTCCACAATGGACTGTGGTGTCATGGCAAGGTTTAAGCAAGAGAGCCGGCGACGAGCAACGGATCCGAACACGGTTGTGGATGAGATGGAGTATTTTGGGAACTTGCAAAGTATTATTACGGTGGATTACCGTAGTTTCTCCATGATAATATTCGATGTGCAGTGGTTCAAAGTGGTACTTGAAGGAGCTGGCGCAACAGTTCGACGAGGTCCATCTGGATTTCTCGAAATGGATTCCGAAAAAAAATGGATGGATTGCGCGACACCTTTGTGTTGATGGCACATTGTGAACAGGTACAACCAGTCATTTGCTTGCTAATTGTAATACGACATGGTTTATGTCACAATGGTTTGAAGCCGCTTTGTAAGTGTTTGTGAAAAGATAATCTTCTATCCAAATCCCCGACAACCTCGATGGTGGTATGTTATACCTTCAACTCCTCGAGGTGCGAGAGTATACAATCAAAGCGATGTTCCAGGCATAGATGAATAAAATATGCAAATAGAGGGATCGAAATTACAAGGGGTGGAGGCCACCACAAGCTTGGAGCCCGCATCGGCTAACAATGATGGAAATACAGAAGTTGTAGAATTTTTTGAGAATGAGGCAGACTTGTTCTTTTGTGGTGACATGTCTATCGACCTTCCAGTGTATGCAGAGTTGTGTCAGGAGATTAACATGGGACCATAGAATACTTCATTCTTGGAGAATTGTATTACTCAATTCGTTGTTTAGATCTTCCATAAAGGTAGATAAGATATGCATTTTAAGAGGGATTTTTCAAAAATGATTTATATTAATGTGCTTTGTATAGTTTAAATTGATTATTCTAACATCATTTTTTATCTGTGCAGGTATCGACATTTTCACGATGAGTCAAGGGATGAGCGATGAGGAGTTTTAGGAGATGATAGCACGCATGTCTCCAGATCAGCTCGCGAGATTCAGAGAGATGGCAGATTAGGAGCTGTCTCGTTCTTCGTCAGGGCGCTCTGCTAGATCAGCTTCAGCGCGATCAGATGCTTCAGCTTCGAGCAGACGATCTCGACGATCGCAACTTGGGCCAGAGGGAGGGACTGCGAATGCAAGAGGATCAGGGGGGTGCTGCTGTGGAGACACGAACGCGGTGTCTCCGTCTCGTCGTTCAGCTGGAGCTCCGTCACCTCCAGGATTTGTCACACCTGTGGGGACGTCCACTCCAGTTACTCCGGCTTTTGCACAGCCGTCGACAGATGGCACGCCTTTTGGTGGCACTCCTTTTGGTGGCACCCCCTTTGGTGGCACCCCTTTGAGTGGCACTCCCGGAGAGGGTACCCCCGTCGGTACACCGGATGTACAGGGGTCTCCTGGATATGCCCAAGAGCGTGGACGGAGATGGGAGAGGGCCCATACAAGGCATACTCCTAGGGATGATGGATACCTAGTGGATGGCAGGTCAGGAGCCATCATCATGAATGATGAGGGGAGGAGGGTGATAGCTCGCATGAGGGAGTTGTGCCAACAAGTTTTTCGGCACAACGTCCTGGATCATTGGAGGAACATACCGGAGGGGAGCAAGGAGTACATAGTAGCATCCTTGCACGAGGAGTTCCCGGTGCCAGCCGCAGTGGATAGATTCTCTATGGGCTGGACGATGGATTGCATGCGTGCATACATGTCACATAGACGATCCAACGCACGCAAGGCAATCAAGAGTGGGGCTCCAAAGCCCGAGTGGTTAGATGTAGATGACTGGCGCCGACTGAGGGAGGAGGCTACAAATTCGCCAGGACATTGGAGTCAGCAGCGGGAGGCGGCGAGGGCACGAATCGAGGCCGGATCGGTACATCATCTTGGGAGTGGCGGCCACAGGACATATTTGGAGGACTTTGTAAGTTTCTCTTTTGTTTTGCTTATTTGTTTTTTTGAGATATTCTTTGTACTGACAATCATGTTTCTAACAGTTAGCATTTTGTTTTCTTTGCAGCACTCCATTACAAATCGCGATCCGCAAGGCCTTGAGACTCGATATGCAGAGAGGCACGGTCTCAGAACATTGATCGACCGATTGTATAGACGCGGCGGCCCAGTAAGTCACTCATCTTTCTTGTCCGTAGTTACCATGAGATATTTGAATGCATTATTGTATGGTGGATTGATATGTTGTTTCTTTTTCTGCAGAATCCGTTTGATGCTCCTTTGCAGCGGGAAGAGTTTTCGAGGGACGAGGATTTATAGCTCACCCTTGGATCCTTAGAGCTCACATACCTTTAGTTTTTAGTCACCCGATCTATGTAGACATTTTCTATGTATTAGTGATATTGTTTTATGATTGTACCAATCGCATTTTATGCGATATCATGTATTTATTTCATCTATCAGTTTTATGATTTCAGTATACATTCTTTTTGTTTGCAAACGCTTTGTATGCAGCAGTGCAGAAACTATTTTGTATGGCTCTCATACAGCACACAGTACTATATGTGGCAGGGCAGCTTGCTGCCCTGCCACAATTTTTTTTTTCTCTGTTACCGTCACTATTTGCATCACAAATTTACTGCACGCATCGCTATTGTCGTCGCTATAAGCATCGCAAATTGTCTGTAACCATCGCTATATACGTCGCTATATGCGTCGCATTTGCGACGTATATAGCGACGCATATAGCGACGATTCTATGGCATCGTCAATAACGACGCTTTTTGCGACGACGGGGGAAAATTTTGTTGTTTGTATTTTCGTCGCTTTAAACGTCGCTATAAGGTCTATATCTTGTAGTGTTGCTGGTAATGGTCTTCGCCCATAAGGCCCACACATATGCCCAACAATCAAAACCTCTTCAACTCCAAAGAAAGACTTTTGTCCAGAAAGAGTTAAATGCACCTCTTCTAGATGTGTCAAAATCCTCTCACAATCCACAATATGGTCGGCAACAAACTGTCGACATCCATGACCATCCATCTCTTCATTCTTTCATCCACTGCACACCCTTTGATTGGAACATCATCCAAGAAGGGCATAGTCAATTGTGGTATAAAATCCCTGAGTACCCTATTCATAGCATTTGTCATGTGTGCCACTGAGTTTGTTGCACCCTATGGGAGAGTACAAATCCGTACTAACCCCAAAGGAGTCTTCATGGTTGTGATATCCTTGCTTTCAATTGCAAGCTAAAACTGATCATAACCCGAGTAAAGATCACCCAAAGAATAGATCACTTTGCCTGCAAAAGTCTCTGCAAATTCATCAACCACAGGACCTGCACCCACATTTCTTATGGTCACTTTATTGACCGGTTGCATGTCTTGAATAAATCTCAAAGCCCCATTTTTTTTGGGCACAGTAAACCAATGATTTGAGTATGGGGCTAAAGAAGACTTCAAGATCTTCATGCAAATCTTTTCACTTAGCAAATCCATCAGCTTTGGCAAGTAAGCTTTAGGCACTGGAATAGGCCTCTAGTTCCATGGTACATGTGGCACAGTCAATATGACCATAGGGGAGACAAAATTTGGATCCACACAACCTATTTCACTTGGCTGAAATACAAATGCCTTCCCATATCTAGCCAACATCCACATAAAATAGTCTCTCTCAGCAGGCAAAAGAAACCCTTCTGTACCAACTTTCAATTCTTGTAATGTTTTAGATGTAAACTGATGACCTATATCTTTAGGATCCCATAAGCTTGGCTGCCTTAATACTTTTTCATACATACCCTCACTCTCTGGTGGAAGTGGAAAAACAATTGGTTTCACCTTTTTATCAATTATCTAATACTTTGTCTCCACAAGTGCTTCAGCCCATTGTAATCCTTCTTGCTGAGCAAACAATGCTATAACATCATACATATCCAAAGAACATACTAACAACACTCTGTTTTCAGCCTCATTTTCTACATGTATATTTGTTGAAATTTCAACCACAGTGTCAGTAATATTCAGCCCATAAAAGATGCCTGAAATTCCATCATTTTTAGCTAACAACCCCAATGCTCTCAGTTTCTTAGTAGCCCATTTCATAGATATGCATTCAACCCTACACATAGCTTCCATAGGCTTAAACCAACATGAACTGTTTGCTATAAACTGAGAATTGCCAATAGTAAATACATGCTTCATTTCATCAAGATGCAAGTATACCCACTGAACATCACTACTGTAGCCCTGCATTACAACAGTGCTTAATGAAAATCCAGGTCTTTGAATTCCCTTGCATTTGGAACCAAAGGAGACTCTCGAAGTGTATCCCGATTTCTAGGATGATTAACACAAACAGTAAGAAATCAGACTACTTTTCTCCCATCCTTGCTTCTGACTCTTGCATAAGCAGAACCATCATCAAGCATCTTTGTTTCCATATGCACACATGTAATATAGGGCTGTCCCAAAATCACTGCATATGAGGAATTATCTTGCACAAAGAAGTGTTACTCTTCGTGTATATCACCAATCGTCACTTTTACATCAGGACATATAGCATAGAGCTCCCCTGAAGAATTATTTGCAGCCCTCATTTGCCAACCATGATCAGTGTCTACAGGCCATGCACCATTTTCATACAATCCCCACTCAATGACATTTATCTCAGACCCATGGTCAAGTAAAGCAACACAAGGAGTTTCACATTCCCCTATTTTCACTACCGTTTCAATGGTAGCTCTAGCCCAATGATTTCTTGTGTAGTGACTTCGAGGAATAAATCCTAGAGTCTCTTCTCCATATTGTTGCATTTACCTTACTCCACCATGCATATTGCTACAAGACAATGCATTTTCATCCACTTTCTTCTCTTTTCCACATGCTGTCCATTGATTAGTAGCATCCTGCATAGACAATCCTGAACTTCATGCTCATATTTAGCCCGAATACCCAACAAACCAGTTTTCTCTTCAAATTGTAGCAATGCACTAGTGGTATCACCAAGAAACTGATGCTTCCTTTTAATTATGTCAATGATCTCATCATGAAATTCTCACTTGCCAATGACAAGCATCTCTCCCAAGGTAAATTCCACCCGACTATTTAAAATCCATTCTTCAAGAACCTTCTTAAGATCTGTGGCTGTCTCAATGTCAGATTGCATCTTATATCCTGGCTGCTTGCCCTTCCTTTTACCCTCTTGTTTGTTGACAGATGGTTTTTGATGCCGAGAAGTGCTTAAAAATAGCCAAAAATTACGAATTTTAGGAGAAAAATAGAATTCGTCAAAGGTGGCGGTGGCAATCAGTACGATTTTAAGTGTCAATGTCCTAGAAATACTTAAAAGAGCCATTGGACAACGGTCGGAGAATTTTCATAATTTTTTCGCATGACATATGAGACCTTAGGAGCTGCCTGGCAGTGGAGGACTTCAAGATGGATGCCCAGGATTTTTTGGATCCTAATTCGCACACCGGACGTGGAAGAGGGAGTCCCTAGGAGGCCAAGCCCAAAATGGCAAGTGAAAATGGACTTTAGGAAGGCCAAAGGTCATGACCTTTGGGGGCTCCCTTGAGGGAGCCCCCCAAAATCTTTGTGAGTATGGGGAGGGGGGCATTTGTTTCGCCGCCTAATCAGGGATGAAGGCTCCATGGCTAGATTTGGTGGAAAGGGGATATGGCACTTACAACCTCCCCAAAACTGATCTCATGGATGTTCTTCTTCCTATCTTTGCTCTCCATCACTGGTCTCCACTCCTCAATTGAATGCCTGGTTGTGGAGAACAAAAACCAATATTTCTCTCTCCTCCCTCTCTTTCTCCTGCATAGAGGCAATTCATGCGCAAGAAATCAAGAAGAAGAGGGGCTGAAGAATGCTTGTGTGGCTGTGATCGGATTGCTTCAAGATGAAGAGGAGGCTGAAGAAAGAGTTCAGCATTGAAGAATGGTTGCTGATCGGTGGTCTGTGGGCTGCCCAGAATAATTATTAAAAAACCTGCACACGCAAGACACTCGGTATGCTCCAATTTTATGAAGAAATTTACTTGTTTTTGTTGTTTCATGGTCCAAATGTTGTTCATATGCAATGAGTTTTTGTTTGAACCTTGTTTGCATCATGATTGAGGGCTATTACTATAGAAATGCAAAACCCGTGATGATTTAGAGCCGTTATTAATTCTTTAAAATTCGTAAAATATCATTTTTAATGAAAATTAGTGGTTTTTTCGATTTTGAGTTGGAGAAAAGGAGTGAAAATGGAATAAAATCAGAGAAAATGTTAAGTTTAAGTTAAAATAATAAGAAAATGCAAATAAATCAGAAAATACCTATTTTCCATGAATAATAAAAGGGAAAAAATAATGAAAAATAGAGAAAATTGGGTTTTTCGCGCTAAAAAAATATGGAAAAATAAGAATTATGTGTGTAAATGTTTGGCAAGGTTAAAGCATGAGGTTAAGCCTCAGTTTGGCCTTGTCCTTTGTGTTAAAGTATGTGTTTATTATTTTTTACATACAAAAATGATACAAAACAACCATTTACACCTATGCACCGTAGCAACTCCTAAACGGGGGGGGGGGGGATGAAGTTTGTGCGATGATCTAATTGCTGAAAAGATACAAATTCTAATTTCCCACTTTGTGCATAGAATTTAGGGATCGTCCCATAATTAAATATAGACGACTAGTAGCACGGAAGTTCTGGTGCTAGTTCCTAAAGTAGCGCATCACGTAACACTTAGTTAAAATTCATGAAAGGGCTATTTTTCGCACCTCACATGGCTGTTGTTTTTAATCATAAAATGGCTATGCACAGTTGTCATACACCTTGCATCAAGCATGCCACGTGGTATCTCTCGAAATGCATTGCACTTGTTTGATAAACTTTGACCAACGTTGAGAGGACACGAAACCCAAGCTGTAGGATTAGATGGGTGCTTCCATTGGGGAAAGTTTTGTGAGGCAAATCAAAAACTCCTGGAATGCTAAATTATGAAAGAGTGGAGTTTGTGCGAATGTTATATGTGTTAGCGACGCATCTTGGGGCCAATCCCCGAGGTGTAGGAGAGTGGCAGTGGAGCCGCGGCAATCAGCTGAGATGTGCTTCCCTATGTGTGTGTTATGAGACATTATGCCTATATGTTATGGGATCTCCCTGTGAGGAGAAGGGAAGGTGAATGTTGGACTGCATATTAGATACAAACACAAATTCGTCATAAATATTTAGTGCAAAGTGAGTTTTAGATGCTCCTGGCCCGTGAGGCCGTGTGGTGGGGTTGTCTATCGTATGCATGAGGTTCGGCTAGTGCCATAGCCAGTGCCGGCCCATTTTAGGTCCCATCAGTGGTGCATTTTCCGGGAGCTGCCTATAAGTGGCGGTCTTTGAATCTAGGTTGTAAAGGGACCTAAGTTTATAATTTCCATTAGGAGTATGCTAAGCCAACCATAAAATGGGGTTTGTTCAAGGATGGAAAACCTTGGCTTTTCCTATACAAAACTTACTGATGGACTTAGTTAGTTATGTAGAGCATGAGTCCTCTACAAAAGATAATTTAGGTGATGAGAAGAGTAACCAGTTAGTGGTTACCCCATCCTCTAATGTGATGGCATGGGCCGAGGTTTTGCCTTGGTGTGGTCTCTACCCAAGAGAAATCATCATGTATAACCATCCATCAACCTAGAGGGCATGGAACAAGTATGTTGGAAGCTATGGTGGTCATGGCATCAAGAAGTGATTATGCTAAAGCCGTAGTGCCAAGGGAAAAACTTGACACACAGTGGAGTGCAGTTATGGTTGAAACATCCCATGTGGCGGGGCATCATGCCAAACTTTTAAGTATCACAAGGATGTTAGAAGCCCTAGATGTAAAGGGAAAACCTTTGCTTAAAAGACACGATCCCCAGGTCCTAAGTGGTAAGGATAAGTTTGCTTTTGATGAGGGGCAGAAGCTCCTAGATAAAGCCATCATGGAACTGCCTAGGAAGGGGCAAGATATGGCTAAGAAAGGATTGGGATGACATGCTAAGAGCTATAGGAATCCCTAGACCACTCTGTGAGTTGGCAAAAAGGGATAGCAAGGATGATATTAACCTTCCTACACCAGTAAAGGTGGAAATGGAAGAGGTTGGAGATCCTAAGACACTAGGGTTAGGCCATGATTATGAGGATTTTAATGGCCCAGTGCTGATCCCGAAGGAAAGGACTAAATGCCCTCCTCTTTATAGGGATCTCCCAGTGTTTCATAGGCTGGTTAATGAGAATCTGATGGTGCATTTATGAGAATATGGCCTAACTTGCCTTGCAAGTGGGTTCAATGATATTCATCGAATGCTTGTATTCTCAAGAGTTGAGTGATCGATTTTTAGATGAATATGAGAAGAAGGTGCCTATGACCCAAGTTTTAGGGCAACTGATGCAGATTGGGAAAGAGTCCTATCCTTCTGTTAAAGAATACATTAGAGCCTTTGTAGAAAGGCTTGGGCTAGTGAATCTACAAAGAGCGTAGATCAAGCTTTTAGCTTACTCGCATGAGGAGCATGAGGCTAGTCCTCCTATTTTATGCTATCCTTGGTATCTTGATTAGTTTGATAGGATGTGATGTATATGCCAAGGAGATCATATATTGCATGGATTAGAATGAACTATCCATTTTAGGCCAAGAGGGCTAGTTGCTTTAAGTAGTTAATTTCTGATTTCTTTAGGCCAAGAGGGCCACTTAGTTTGTAGTGAAATGTGCTATTTCTTTAGGCCAAGAGGGCCCTATCTCTATTTGGTGCATGTATGTTTAATGCTTAGTTGTTTTAGTGATTGCACCATCATACAGGTTGACGAAGTTGCTGGAGGGAGCCTTTGCTGCGAATAAGCTTCCTGTGGCCATTCCAAGTGGTTTTGTCCCCTTTTGGAGTTTTTTCCTTAAGCAATTAATGATATATGTGCGAGTGAGGGTTTTCTTTCTTGTTGGGGACTGAAAATCGAGGCATGAATTCCCAGGTTTAGGTTCGGGGGAGGACTAAGTAGTCATTGCCTTCTACAAGGCATTGCCAGGCATTGAAAGACCTGTTTTCGATGGGAGTTCTAGTGACCCTCTTCTACTGACCTGCTAGGCAACCATTCTAGGAGTTCCTGTTAGTTATGAGAATGTTAGAGAAGCCTATTAAAATAATGATGGAAAGAGACAAAACCCTAAACATATGAAAGACAATATATGAATATACGAAGGTGTGTAAAAAGGGGTTTTAACCCCTATAAAAATAGAAAAGGAAAGACAGACAAAACCTTGAGCTATTGTTTATCGCCTTGCAAAGGCTTGGTAGGTTCTTGGAGATGTGACAAGCTCCGGGTAGATGCCTTGCCCTTCCTTGGGGTGACATCTTGCCATAAAAATAAAGAAATGAAGGTTGGAGTGAAAATAAAAGTGAGCATTAGAAAAGGATTAAGTGTCGCCTTGTGAGGGCTTGGTAGGTTCTTGGGTACCGAGATAGGACCTGAGGTCGATGCCCTGTTCTCCTTCGGTCACTATGCTCAGCTTCCTCCTTTTTACACGCCTGATTATGGAAAAATAAAAGGCTAAAAAGGGAAAAATTGTGCTAAAAAATATAATACCTTTTGATCAGGCTATAGGACTCCTCACCTAGTAGGATGTAATATACCCCCCTCCCCCCCCCCTGTGCCTCCCCCATGAACCCCCCTTTCTTTTTTTTTTCCAAATTTTTTTTATTTTTTTTACTCTCCCTCTCTCTCCCCCTTCCGAATGCATGGCGGGGAGAGAGAGAGAGAGAGAGAGAGAGAGAGAGAGAGAGAGAGAGAGAGAGAGAGAGAGAGAGAGAGAGAGAGAATGAGTAAAGAGGAAGAGGGGGGGGGGCATGTAGCCCCCAGGTGGAAGGGGTGGTGGCCGTTAACGGCCGTCTCCCCCCCCATACCACCTTCCTCCCCATCTTTAAAAGGGGAGCCCTCCCCTCCCTCCTAAATGGAAGCCCCCTCCTCATTTTCAGCACGCAGCCCCCCCTCGTTTTTGTTGGCAGAGCCTCCCCTCCTCCCTCGTTGTCAGGAAATGAAACCCCCCCCCCATCATCATCACGATAGAAAGAGTGAGAGAGAGAGAGAGAGAGAGGGAGAGAGAGAGAAAGAGAGAGAGGGAGAGAGAAAGAGAGAGAGAGAGAGAGAGAAGCTTCTGGAAGCTTCTTCTCCCCCTCCTTAAAGAGAGGTCACACTCACCTCTTGGTATTTCCAAAAATACGCCCCTCCCCCCTTCATTGTATTTTCTCCACTCAAGGAGAGGCGACGAGAATTTTTCATAGGAGAGTGCGGAAATTCTATATCTTGTACACGCGTCTTCAAGTATGGCCCCGAAGCGCAGTTCCACAAAGATGGTCGGAAACCCTGCAAGTGTGGATGGAGGTTCAAAACAAGGTGGCACCACAACCGCAAACGGTTCATCAGGCATCAATACCGCTGGAATCAAGGCATCACTCCAAACCCAAGTTGCTCTATTATTAAATCATAGGTTATAAATATCACGGTGAAAAATCATATTCACATGTATCACATTAATTGCGTGTTTGATAATTTCCTAGGTATGAACTTAGTTGTGATGTATGTAACGAGGAAGATAATTCCTGTTGTAAGATGACATCATAATAGGTGAAATTGATTAGATAAATGCATCACAAATTACCAAAAAATGTCTTGCAAGAATTCCTGCATAAAGTGCATTGCTCCTTGCACACATTCTTGCTTAAGATGCATTTCCAAGGACATTGAAAGAAACAAAAGTGCAACTCCGTATCGCAAGAAGGATTTTAAGGTACATATAATAATCTGCAAAAAAGATTAAAGTGCAGCTAGACTCATACAATGATCAGATAAAGCTAGATCATTCAAGAAGGTTATAGATCGTGTAAATAATTACATAGAGGATAATGTTAAGATTGCATGCATAGAAAGTACCTTCGCATGTGTGGCATAAAATAATGTATGGATTATATCAAAATTGTAAGCATTGAAATGAAGGCATAGCATTACGTTGCGTGCATTAAAGTTGGGAAAATTCAACGTTGTTTGTAATCTACCAAATGGAACTGAGATCCACGACTTAAGACGGGGCAGGACTGTTCTAAACAGAACCATCTTGACCAACCATGGTTAAGCGGATAGACAATCTTGATCAATTAATATCAAACATAAAGGTACGTAGGTACTACAAGGGATCAAGGAGATAACCAGAAAGTTGACCAACCGAGGACGACGAGGTTGTCCATGATCTATTTTACAAGGAGACCTAAGGTAAGGATAATTAGGGTCGACAGGGTACAAACCCTAACCCGAAGATAAAGGGGAAACAAGCAACCTAGCTTGCCAAGCCCTTGAATCTCGCCAAGTTGCGAACGATCCAGGATCGAATGCTGGGAGCATTCAGGGAGAAGGAATCACACCTTAGCAGTTGGTCGTATAAACGACCACCATAATGATCGTGATTGTACACTTAGATACATTGTTTGAACTTCTTTGCTTACGGAACTAATTCAAGGCAAAACACTTATTGCTTTAGGTTCAAAGCCTGGAGGGAGAGGCAGGTTTAGTTACCTCTAACAGTCTGCCTAGCCCTATCCAAGGGGGTTGTTAGCCGCACCGAGTACATGGACTGAACCCATCGCGAGAGATCTCTCCATGGGTGCTACTTGGAGCAGGAGGACGCTTGGGTACCAGGGGAGGCTCTAACTATAAATTCCTTGCCTCCGGATCCCGCACAAGAGGCCGATGTGACTCGAGATGGGATCTCGAGGCCCGAGTACTAGTCTATGGGCGGAAATTGGAGCAGCAATCTTGTTGATTGCTGGGATAGCCTTCGTGCATGATACTTGATGTATTTTGGGCATGATACTTGATGTATTTTTTGGCATGGCAAACGAGACCCTAAGAGCTACCCAATAGTGGAGGACTTCAAGACGGACACCCAAAATTTTTTAGATCCTGATTCGGTCACTCATCAGACGGGGAAGAGGGAGTGCCCAGGAGGCCAAGCCCAAAATGGCAAGTGAAAATGGACTTTAGGAAGGCCAAAGGTCATGACCTTTGGGGGATCCCTCAATGGAGGTTGTAACATGTCCACCTGTTATCTTCATGACACGTCTTAGCAGTCCATCGGAAAGGATGTCTAGAAAGCTCCGCCTGGCACTCCCATGGAATGTTACAGGGTTTGCGATCTAGGACTTTCTGCCACGTAGCGGAAGTATTTCGGCCGTTCCCACTTAGGACCAACCTGAATTAGGGTTTTCCCTATTGGTCATTTCCTAACCGCAACTAGCGTCGAACTCGAGCGAATTACTTACGCAGAAACGCCAGGTCCAAAGCAGATTCATACGGCACTTGGTTCAAGGAGAATGGGAAACAAGAGGGATGCGAAGCTCAACCTCTCTGCCATAAGGCATAGTCCCATTCCGTTCCCCTAAAATAGCATAAATCAGGATCATTTATAACTTAGACTCTAGGTCAGCGCCTTTTTTCTATTCGTATCCTTTGAAACGACCTTCTCGTTGTCCATTATGATTGAGAAAAGTTTCTGGCCAACCGGGACCACCCATTCGTAGGACGGACCTATGGCCACATCCTCCGCGGTTTCCTCAGGTTGTTTGATGGGACCCAAAACGGGCCGGGACTGGCTCATGTACTAGCCGGGCCTCTATCATGCGCTCAACAACCCCACAGCCTCACGGCCAGGAGCGTGGATGACACATACATCATCTTCCTAAATATCTTGCGTTTGTATCACGTCTCATAGTCCAACATTAACCCAATTAACACTCCTCAGAGGGAGTCCCAGCACATTTTCAAATAGCACAAAGTACAAACATAGGAGGTCCTCCCACGGATGACTGCCGCTATCTCACTGCGACTCTCCTACACCTTGGGGATTGGCCCCTCGATGCATCGCTAAACATATATAACATACGAACACAAACTTCTCTCTTTTATGATTCGCGTATTTCGAGGAGATAACCATGCTTCCTCACTTTACTTTCCCCTAGACCCAATGCCTAGCCTACAGCTTGGGACAACCTTACTCACTCAACGTTGGTCATGTCTCTAGAAAGCAATTGCTATGCATCCAGGAGGTGTTGCCTAATATTTTAAATTTCTTTATGCTTTATACAAATTTTGAATATCCACGTGCTCAAACAATTAAGAAAATCAGCATTGGTGCACATGTGGAAAACATTTCTTTCAATGCTTTTGACTATTACTCGTATGCGGCGTTGCATGAACCTAGCACCGAGAAACCCTCGTACTACTAGGCTCTTAATTTTTAATTATCAACCAACCTAAATGGTATGCATAAAAACCAGCAAGCTTTTTATCATTTCACTCAGCATTTAAACACCTTTTTATACACTCTACCCCCTCACCCGTTTAGGTTGTGCATCGTGCATAGGTTTAGGGTTCATTTCCCACATTTTTATTGTATAAAAAGCAATAAAACCTCACTAAAACATAAAGGTAGGGCTGAACTGAGGCTAAACCTCATACTTCAGACCTCCCATACATCCACAAACATGAATCTTATTTTTCCTTAATTTTTGGCACTCAAAATCCATTTTTTCCATATTTTTAGTGGGTTTTCCCTATTTTCTTTGTATTTTTTCCATTTTTCTGCATTTTTTAATTACTGAAAATTCAAAACAGGTTATGGATTGTGGCCCTTAGTTCATTTATAGTAAAAACACAAGTTTAGTTGGTGTGTCTTATTATATTTTCCATTTATATCTCAAAAACATCCAATTTCCCCATATTTTCATGTTTTACAGGTTTTACACTATTAATTTCATCCACAACACTTATGATTTTCTGGTTTTCTGATCATAAACAGTTGGAAGGCATTGCAAACAACATTATAATGCATAATCATCCCATGGGAACAAGTATTCATGAAGCAACTTGCATAAAAACGCCATTTTCCTTTGTAAAAATGAGATTACCATTCTTTGTGGGTTGTGGGTTTTTATTTGCCATATCTTGGGACTGATTTCCAGCCACCATTAATGCTCATGCCAGTCCACAATCAGCAATCTTCCTTCCTCTTGCACCACGGAGCAATCTGGTCTTCATTGGACAAGCATCCATCATCCATTCTTCTTCTTCCTCTTCACCACATGAATCTGCCTTTAGGGGAGAGAGAGGGAGGAGAGAGAAATATTAGATTTCCATCTTTGCATTCACGCCACCATTGGAGGAGCAAAGACAGGAGATAGAGTCCACATGTAGAGGGGAATGAAGCCCCATAATCCATTAGGCAGGGTGTTTGTAAGCTGCATGATGCCTCCCATCGTCTCATGGCGTGATTTTCGGCGCCATCTGTTCCTCATGTTTTTCCATCTCTCTCATCCCACGATTCCTCATCTTCATGCCTTTTGGTTGGGGGGTTAAAATTCCCCCAAAGGGCACCCCCCCTTTGGTCCATGTTGTGGCCACCCTTTCAAATCTTGACCATTTCTTGGCCTTTTCCCCGTCCGGACTCGGAATTGAGCTCTGAAAAATCCTGGGCGTCCGGCTCAGCATCCCACATTGGGCACTAGCTCTTGTCAACCCCATGACTATCTGAAAAATTATGAAAAATCAACAAGTGTCGCTTGGGCGCCTTTAAAGCACTTTGGCGCTTAAAATCGTCCTAGATCGAGCCGCCGCCTTCGATGTTGAATATTTTTCCCTTGATATTCATAATTTTTAGCTATTTTTAAGCACTTATCGGCACCAAAATTCCATCTCATTGGTAACCACGGGATAGGGCTACTCAGCCTGTCGAATCCCACACCATATCTGCACATAAACAACCAAAGGAAGCATCAAGCTGATACAAAACAAATAGATAGTACACACAGCACAACGCTCACCCTACCCCCTGACAAAACCAAGGCATGACAACCACAAGGAGTAGGCCTAGCATAATCTGATAGAAGGTCCGAAGCTAGTCACTAACCAACCGCTCCAACACGGCCAAACAAAAAAGAACTGTCAAAGAGGTTGCCCTAAGTGGTGGTCTGAACTACCTACCTAACTAAGGACAACACAACTAGGAGCTCCAACTAGGCGAGGACTCCTATAGCCTGAGCAAGAAGTAGTTTCTTTCAGCACATTCCTTCTTTTAAGGTTTTTATTTTATTGACATACTTGGGCATGTAAAAAGGAGGGAGCTGAGCGTAGTGACCCAAGGAGAACAGGGCATCGACCTCAGGTCTTGACTCGGTACCCAAGAACCTACCAAGCCCTCGCAAGGCAACACATAATCCTTTGCTGATGCTCACTTTTATTTTCGCTCCAACCTTCCTTAATTTCTTCTTTTCTAGCAAGAAGCCACCCCTAGGAAGACAAGGCATTGGCCCCGGGTCTGACTTGTCCCCAGGAACCTACCATGCCTTCGCAAGGCAATGATCAACTGTGATAAATTCTTCTTTCTTTTCTTTTCTTTACAAGGGGTTAGAACCCCTTTTTACACACCTTTGTATTTATATTTATTATATTGTCAGATATTTAGGGTTTTTTTCCTTTATCATCTTTATTTTTCTATTGGCAGGCTTCGCTAACTGCCTCACAACTAACAAGAACTCCTAGAACGACTGCCTAGCAGGCTAGCAGAACAGGGTCACTAGAGCTCCCTTCTAGAACATGTCTTTCAATGCTCGACAATGTCTTTACAGGAGGAAACAACTACTCAGACCTCCCTCAAACATACTGAACCTAAACCGCGGGACTTCATGCCTTGGACGTCGGTCCCCAATAAGAAACGAAAAACCCCTTAACAAGTACTCAACCACATATATAGCATAAAAACCATAGTACTCATAAAGGAAAGATATCACCTGGATAGGGCCATGAGAACCGTCGATGCCGCGACAAAGCCTCCCTCCAAGCTCTTCTTCAAACCTGTCTAGCACAGAACTCAAACAAGAAACCATTAACCGCACCTGCACTAAACAGACAACTGGCCCTCTTGGCCTAATGAAATAAAACACTCCACTACAAAACTGAATCGGCCCTCTTGGCCTAATGAAATTAAGCATTCAAAACCTCACAACACTGGCCCTCTTGGCCTAACGAGATCAAATAAAATATCACCTACACATCCCTCCCTGTAAGAATCCAAATATACAACAACAATAGGCTCCCTCCCAAGGAGGAAAAACAGGCTCGTAGCCCTAAACTAAGTGCATAAGGTTATGACCCATCCCTCCTGCATAAATAGCAAGAGGCGTATGCATAATATGATGTCTAATCAA
Organism: Lygodium microphyllum; assembly: GCF_053477565.2. Classification (NCBI taxonomy): domain Eukaryota; kingdom Viridiplantae; phylum Streptophyta; class Polypodiopsida; order Schizaeales; family Lygodiaceae; genus Lygodium; species Lygodium microphyllum. Next base: position 76,166,258 of record NC_141136.1, on the reverse strand, counting down.
CTCATGGATTGAGAGTGGAATTTTGGTGCCGAGAAGTGCTTAAAAATAGCTAAAAATTATGAATATCAAGGGAAAAATATTCGACGTCAAAGGCGGCGGCTTGATCTAGGACGATTTTAAGCGGCAAAGTGCTTTAAAGGCGCCCGAGTGACACTTGTTGATTTTTCATAATTTTTCAGACAGTCGTGCAGGTTGACAAGAGTTACTGGCCAATGTGGGATGCCGAACCGAAAGCCCAAGATTTTTCAGAGCTCAATTTCGAGTCCGGACGGGGAAATGGCCAACAATTGGTCAAGATTTGAAAAGGTGGACATGAGTTGGGCCAAATGGTAAGTGACCCTTGGGGTCTTGGGAGGCATTTTATGCCACAACAAATCATGGCATGAAGAAGGAGACCAAAAAAACGTGATGAAGGGAGAGAAGACTGCGCCCGAAAAATGCGCCATGAGAGGAGGAGAGGCAACTTGCCTGCTACACACAACCCACCCAACTGATCGTTGGCCTTGTCTTCCTTCTCCCTGCCGGTCATATCGCCGCCTCTCGCCCGTCAAATGGTGGCTTGAATGCTGAGATAGAAATCTAGTCTTTCTCTCTCCTCCCTCTCTCTCTCCTAAAGGCAGATTCATGTGGTGAAGAGGAAGAAGAAGAATGGATGATGGATGCTTGTCCAATGAAGACCGGATTGCTCCATAGTGCAAGAAGATTGAAGATTGCTGATTATGGACTATTATGAGCATTAATGGTGGCTGGAAATCAGTCCCGAGATATGGCAAATAAAAACCTGCAACCCGCAAAGAACGGTAATCTCATTTTTACAAAGGAAAATGGTGTTTTTATGCAATTTGCTTCATGAATTCTTGTTCCCATTAGATGATTATACATTATAATGTTGTTTGAAATGTCTTTTAACTGTTTATGCTCAGAGAATCAGAAAATCATAAGTGTTGTGGATGAAATTAGTAGTGAAAAAACCCGTAAATATGCAAAATATGGGAAAATTGGGTATTTTTGAGATATCAATGGAAAATATCATAAGACACACCAAGTAAACTTGTCTTTTTGCTGCAAATGAACCTAAGGGCCACAGCCCATAACTCATTTTGAATTTTTAGTCATTAACTATTGAAAAAATACAAGGAAAATAGGGGAAATAGGGGAAAAATGGATTTTGAGCGCCAAAAATTAAGGAAAAATAAGATTCATGTTTGTGGATGTATGGGGGGTCCGAAGTATGAGGTTTAGTCTCAGTTCAGCCCTACCTTTATGTTCTAGTGAGTTTTTATGGCTTTTATGCAATAAAAATGTGGAAAATAAACCTTAAACTTATGCAATATGCACAACCTAAACGGGTGAGGGGTTGGAGTGTATAAAAAGTGTTAAATGTTGAATGAAATGATGAAGCTGGTTTTTTATGCATACCATATAGATTGGACAATATTTAAAGATTAAGAACCTAGTAGCACGAGGGTTTCTTGGTGCTAGGTTCATGCAACGCCGCATACGAGCAATAATCAAATTCATTGAAAGAATGCTTTTGCACTAAGCACCAATGCTAATTTTATTAATTGTTTGAGCACGTGGACATTCACAATTTGCATGAAGCATGAAATTTAAAAAGTATCAGATAATACCTCCTGGATGCATAGCAATTGCTTTTTAGAGGAATATGACCAACGTTGAGTGAGTAAGGTTGTCCAAGCTGTAGGCTAGGCGTTGGGTCTAAGGGAAAGAAAGTGAGGAAGCATGGTATAGCTCCTAGAAATACGCGGATCATAAAAGAGAGAAGTTTGTGTTCGAAGTGTTATATATGTTTAACGACGCATCGAGGGGCCAATCCCCAAGGTGTAGGAGAGTCGCAGTGAGGTAGCGGCATTCAGCCGTTGGAGGACCTCCTATGTTTGTGCTTCGTGCTATTTGCCAATGTGCTGGGACTCCTTCTGAGGAGTGTTGATTGGGTTAGAGTTGGACTACGAGACGTGATACAAACGCAAGATGTTTAGGAAGATAACGTATGTGTCATCTACGCTCCTGGCCGCGAGGCCGTGGGGTTGTTGAGCGCATGATAGAGGTCCGGCTAGTGCATGAGCCAGTGCCGGCCCGTTTTAGGTCCCATCAGTGGTGCGTTTGCCGGGAGCCGCTTAGAAGGGGCGGTCCTCGAATCCTGGTTGTCTAGGGACCAATTAGCAGTTTATGCCAAAGGATACTGAGATTGATACGTTATTTATCGATAAGCATCATCTAGCCGAAATCCAAAAGCAAGAGAGAGACGAAAGAGCTAGGCGACGTGCTGAAATTTTTAGGAGATATTCCCACCACTTGGCCATGCATTCTATCCAACTGTAGACCAAAAGTAGAAGCATGTACCACCGCATAAGCATTTCGAACAGCCAAGTCTTCCAACAACTTCTGCATAACTCCCTTTCCAAAATTCAAAGCAAGAGGCAATCCCCTTTCTTGTGCATAGATCTTTCCATCTTTCCAAAAGATAAGCTGTCATGCCAAGGCCTCCTAATATGCAGCACAATTCTTTCACTCATGCTGCAAACTGTCACACCACATACATCTTTTTCCAGGCTTAGGAGCTGCTGTCCGTCCCCTTTTCTCTTGTCCTTTTTTGTCCAATTTTGCAGCCTTCAATTGAAGATCTCGCATACCTTTGACCAATTCATCTAAGACATCTTCCCTAATAGATGGAACAATAGTAGGTACATTCAGCCATAGAAGTAGGTGGCTTACTAGATACATCAACTTCTTCTATGCTTCTTCACAAGTGCAGTAACAGCTTCCTTGACATTTCTCCACTCTGTTTTCAAACCTGTCTCTATAGTCTGATCCTCTAGCAAATCATCAAGCTTCTCTTGAAGCTCAGGATCAGCTGCCTGTAGAAACAATTCAATTTTCTAACTTGCAAGAGCTTGCTGTTCTACAAGATCCAACTGCTCAAATCAACTTTCAAATTCTCTTAACAATTCCATAGCCATAAGACCCTTATTGGGTTGTAAAACCCACTCTTGAAAAGTCTTGCACGTAATCAAACTGGTGTCCTCAATGTAAAATTCTTCCTTGAGTGTCTTTTTGAAGGCTACCCAGTCAACATCCTGCAAGTATAATTCAGTAATCTGTGCTTTCAGTTCATGAATAGTAACACGTACAAAATACCGGCTCCATGCAGATTGAGCCATCCCAAAGAATTCCATCTTCTGAGCATAGGTATATACATATGCAGATACAATCCTGCCATTGAATAACTTCACCGCACGCTCAACTACTTGCAAAGCATTCATCACAACACTTTCTGTTTGAGCTGAAGCTTGCATCACCTGTTGTTGTTGTTGCACCTGCATAAGCATATTTATATTTTGACCAGCTATTGCAAAACATCACTGGAGAATGTACCTGAAGATTCTCCCATCTTGTCTTTCCTTCTTCTGATGACCTTTCACGTCAGGTTCACCAATGTCGGAGGGGTTTTTGTCAAAAGGTCAAATCCACTGGGGATCAGAAGTAGAAGGAAGTAGAGATGGGGAAAGGAAGAGAAGATAGAGAATACCCAAGTGGTAAATACTACAAAGACAAATCACAATGAATTAAATCAATATGTATTGAAAGAACCTGGAATCTTTGCACTACTCAGAAGCAATCTCCAGGCATTAGATCTCTTGGAGCTTCTTCGTAGAACAAAACGTGCATAAAAATTACAGCTCCTTCTCTGTTGCTCGGAACCCAAATCTGATGGCTCCGTTGGCTCTGAAATGGGGGTACAAACGCAAGACACCTATTCTGAATCTCCCAAATCACTCCTTATTCTTCTTTTAGTTCAATCTGCAGTTTTCAGCCTGTTTACAACGATCGGGACGCGTGTGATTTCGTCAATATGTCCCTCTTGTGAAAATCCCCTCATTGACTGAAAAAGCAACTAGCTTTTTGCATGCCATCGTAATCTAGAAGCTTTTTTCTAACTTTTTGGATTTTTACAATAAATAATATAAAAAATAGGCTAAAATTATCCAAAAATCTAGTATTTTTGGATAATCCATACAACTCACACTAGTACTAATGGCTTAGATCACATTGACTCTCTAGATCAATAAAGAAGTCAGATGATGATGCATTCCATACTTTTTCACACTGTCCTCATAACATCATGACACCGCCTTGAGAGGCTTGTATATATGATGTATCTGTGACTTTCACCAGCTCCAGCTTGTATATATGATGTATCTGTGACTTTCACTAACTCCAGCTTAGTCTAAGGAGCATGAGCACTTCTTTGTATTCCGCTTTTTTTTTGAAGTAATATAATTAGCCACACCTTATTTGCAAAAAAAAAAAAGAGATGGTGGATTATATTATTGATCATGATGGAGATAGCAATTATGTAGAGATAGATTTAGACTCAAACCATGAGAACCATACTTCCCATGATCTTAAAGATCATGGCAATGAGGGCATGGATGTTGTAGAACCATTACATGATAGCCAATTCACTATTTTTGTGCATGCTGGTTGTAGTGAAGGCAAGCCTACTAAAAATTTGTTGTAGAATGGGTATGACTATGACAAAAAGAGATGCCTTGTCACAATGTTATAGCCATTGATGATGTGCACGATAGTTGCAATGAATGCATACACAATAAAAATGTATTTCATGATGGGTAGGACCATGGTAGAAGAGGGATGCATGATTGTCAATATCATAGGCATTGATGATATGCAGGATAGTCAAAGTGAATGCATGTCTATAGAGAATTTATTGCATCATGGGTAGGACCATGGCAAAAGAGGGATGCATGATAATCATATTAATGAATGTATGCTTGATAAAAATATATTGCATGATGGGTAGGACCATGGAAAAAAAGGGTTGCATGATTATTAAAATGTCACAATTATTGATGTTGTGCAAGATAGCCATAGTGAAGACATGCTTATCGAGAAGTTTTTACATGTTGGGAAGAAGCATGGTAGAAAAGGAATGTGTGATTGTCAAAATGCTATTGTAACATGGTCATTATCATCGCATGCTTTGAATGTTTTAGATATCGTTGATTCTTGTGATACATGTATGCATGTTGAGTAGGATCTTGGCAACGAGGATGCAAATGCCATGAAAAACACTAGTAGAATGGATTCTCTACCATCCCATAGTTTTGAACATGCTATTCAAGATGAAGATATATGTAGCCATGGCTCACACAAAGCACAAGGTGAGGAAGCCAACATGCAAAGTTAAGTGTCTAGATTTTGGGGATAGCCTACTAGAGTTTCAGAAAGAGATTATTGAGAGTGTCAATTGCAACATGGCAAGAAACATGGGCATGGCGAGAAAGAGTCTGGGAAAGGTGAGGTTGTGGACCCTCTAGACTCTCTCATTGTTGTGCATATCAAAGATATATGGCACATGCCATGGGAGGATCTATCAAGACCAAAAATGGGCTTGACACTGGCTATAGGCACTAGCCAGGCTTCTCTAACACTCACAAGACAACCCCACACAACCTCACGGCCATGAGTGTCTAAGGGATACACTGCCATGATTTACTTTAGATATTGTGTTTGTAGTAGAACGTAGTCCAATGATTGTCCTTCCTTACTCCCAGAGGGAGATCCCATACATCTTGGCATAATATATACCACATAACACAAACATAGGAGGCAACTCCTCGGTTGAATGCCATGGTGTAACATGTCTGTCCAAGCACATTTTAGCGGCCCATCAAGAAACGAATCTAAGCGTCGCTGCCTGGTACTCCCATGGAATGTTCCAGGGTTTGTCGCCTAGGGTTCTTCAAGTTCACCTCACAGCACAATGTTAACAGCCGAACCCACTAGGATCGACCTGAAATTTGTGTTCCTAGCTGTCAAGGTATCTTGACAGTATCCTAGCGTCAGGTTTTGGACATCCTACTTTACACAGAGATACCAATCTGAAGTAGATCCATACCACACTTGGTTCAAAGAGAATGGGAAATGAGAGGGATGCACCGCTCAACCTCTGTGCCCATAGGGCATAGTTCCATTCCAGTCCCCTAAAACGGCATGAATCGGGTTCTAACCTAACAATACCTAAAGTCAACTGGCAATAAATCCTTGTGAGAAGCCTCCCAGTTCTCTGGGACCACCCTATCGTAGGATGGACCCGTTTCCTTGATAGCTTTAGTTTTCTAATTAGCTCCTACCACATTTATGTGCGACATTTAAAATCAGCTTCATTAATTAAGTCTTTTAGGGAACGAGGTTTGTTTGCATAATTTACAGCACAAACACACAAAAAAAACAAGCAGTCCTTTTGACAAACAAGTTCCTTAACTTATCTTCAAGTTAATCTTTGTCTCCTACCCATATGGAAGAATTATGTATCCCTTTTGTCCAATAGAAGTACCCAATCCAAATCACACGACACCAAAATTTCCATCCTTTATCTAGAATAGGATCTTCCAACGTCCTAGATGTTGGGCTCACGGGGATCTTCAACTCCATTTTGGACATGCAAGGGGTGTCTAGAGCTCCACATGACCCACAAGCAGTCTAGGAGTGAGATGCCATTTCCATGGTTGGCTTTTCACCACTCGACCTTCGGCCCATGAATCGGGCAGTGCCCTCTCAGGATAATCTGCGGTCCGATCTCGAAGATGATCTACCCGTGCAAAATATCCTTAATTAATCCAATTAAGAATCAGGCATAATCAAGGCAATCAGCCTAATATTATCTTCCAGTGAAAGATTCCTTTATTTCCCATGGCTACTTGTCATTACTATCCTTTGCCATGCTTTTGCCATCAAACACAAGCACTTGGAATATTTATCCAAATCACAATGCAACGATCAGCTGATTGTAAAAATCATTTAAGGTGTTGTTCAATCAACTAACAAAATTAATTGTATTTTTTCCAAAACAATATAAGAATAGACACGATAATAATTCCATCGCATTTTCACTCTCCCCCTTGGGATCAAAGAGCGATTCTATACAAAATTTACTTAATACTTGTAAGCACAATTCTTAATGTCATTCTTTCTATGATTACGCTATTCATAACCCTTGACCAAATTCTCCATCAACGAATAAGCCATACACAACTAAGTTCAATTAACTTCCCTTGATACATGTATTTTGCAAACTCCATCTTTCGAAGATGTGAGAAGAATCATATCCCTTCCCATAACCTATTCTCATACATCATAACATGGGCCTAATGTATCTCATGCAAGAATCAAAGCAAGCACCTATCCATTTAGAAATACATTACTTATGACCGGAATCGCAGTTGGATTGATAGTGATGTCTTTGCACGAAGCTTCATTGTTGGTTGTAGGATTGCCATCTACACACGACATCCTTTGCTTGGAGACCCTTGTCCGCAAGTAGACTCAAGAGATTAAGAAGGTGGAATAGATTCAAGATGGGAGAGTGTAAGAGAAGATGGTTAAGTCTAGGATCGAGATAGAGGAAATTGTGCAGCCTCTTGAGATAACTCTTCTCTCTCTCTCTCTCTCTCTCTCTCTCTCTCTCTCTCTCTCAAGCTCTCTCTCACAATCTCTTGGAGGGGTATCCTTCTCTCTACCTCTCTCTTGCAGTCTCTCGGGGTCTCCTTATGCTCTCTTGTGCCTCCCCATGCCTCATATTTATAATGAATTAGAGAGGAGGGGATAAGGCTAAGAATAAGAGTTCTTGGTGGAGGGACTCTTGAAAAACTTGGTGATTTGATGCTTAGCTCATAAATCTAATGGTTCCATTGGTTCTAAGAGGGGGGTAAAACTCCAAGTCACTTGGTTGGAAAGCTTTCAGATCACTCCTTCTTTCTCTCCATGTTCGAAGTGCTGTCTACTGCTTGTAAACTGCGATCGCGGCGCACACGATTTTACCAATCACTTTTTTAAATTTTTTTCTTTTTATAAAATCTCCAAAACTAATTAAAACATCACTTGTCTTTTCTTTTAAATGACATCTAGTTCTATCTTTTTAGGATAATATCTAAAATATACTATTTTTTTGCCCAAAAATCTAAATTTTTTGGACCATCCAAACTATACACATTAATACTAGTGATTAATATGGCTCATAATTCTCGTTCATGTTGTAACTTTTGTGAAGGGTGGCTACGGTCCTTGTCAATCCGCGAAAGATATCGGATTTACGACTCTCATTTATATATATATATATATATATATAATTAGCTATTAACGTTAGTTAGTTTTTATCTTAGTTAGTATTTAGTTAGTAATCTTACTAACTTATTAACTAACTAACTAACTTTTGAACTAACCAACTAACTTCTATTACGTGGAAATATTACATGCGGCCCCACTACAACTCTCCTACACCTCAAGGATTGGCCTCAAGGTGTGCTGCTCTAACATAAAGAACATACGAACCATCTCCACTCTTATATACTTTTGAACGATCTAGGAGATTTGATATTTCCTTACCAAGCTTGCCCCAAGAAACCATTCATCTACCCTACAACTCGTGTTTCCTTACACACTCCACGTAGGTCAATGTTTGGAAAACAATTGCAATGCATCCATGTTTTATACCATGTTATGCTCAATGCAAGTGTGGATGACCATTATGCTCAAGCATTTTATCATTAGAAACCAGCCGTGGTGAAGTGTGAAAACAACCCTTTAATGATTTTCCAACAAATCGTACGTGCGGTGTTGATAGAGACTAGCACCAAATTTCTTCATGCTACTAATCTCCTTAACTCAAATGATAGTCCATCCTATATGTTATGCATAGAACAATAGTTCATAATTTGAATCATTCTTAGCAATTCATAACTTTCACAAATCCTCTTCCCCCCTACCATTTAGGTTTTGCATTCGTTGGGTAGGTACAATGTTCATTTTTATGTAAAAATCGATAAAAACATACTCTAACATAGAAACAAGGCTTGACTAAGGATTTTTGATCCTCATGCTCCAGCCTTGTTATATGTTCACAAACATAAAATGTATTTTTTCTAAATTTTTAGGTGCAAAAACTAAAATTTTCTCTAATTTTCCTATTTTTTCCATTTATTTGTGGTATTTTTTAATTTATGTGTCTTCACTGATCATATTGATTGAACAATGGTTTTTTCAAGTTTTTATCCCATATGAATTCCATTTTCCAACCTGAAAAGGAAGAAATCCTTATTTTCCTTCATTTATGACGTATTTTGGATTTTAAAATATTAATAACGACTATGCATGACTACGGGTTCTGCATTTTATCATGTATAGCCCTCAAACATACTTCGAACATTGTTCATACAAATTTTCTTTCCATGCGCACATCATTAAAGCCATCAAACATCAAAACAATGAGATTTTCTTTGTAAAAATTGAGTATACCGCTTATTTGCATGTTGTGTGTTTTTATGAAATGGTTTCAAACAGTCAACGAACTCCTCATTAGTTCTATGACTGCACTGGACATTGCCTCTCATCCTCCTTTTAACCTTAGAGCAATCTGGTCCACGCCAAACAAGCATCCTTCATCGCATCCTCTTCTCGATTCTTTGCATGTGAAGCACCTCTTGGAGGAGAGAGATGGAGGAGAGAGAAAGACTTAGTTTTTATCTCTCTAATCAGATAGCCATTTCATGAGGCAGAGGCGGTGATAGGGAGTGAAGATTTGGAGAATTATCCCTATATGGTCAGTTGGGGGTATACATTGAGGTGGCATAGCCCGTCTCCCTTCCTCTTTCTCAAAACGACAACCTACGCCCCCCTTCATTTTTTCATCACCCAAAAAAAAATGCCCCCCCATTGCATGAAATTTTGGGAGCCAAGGGGGCCCCAAAGGTCACCTCCCTTCATTTCTTGGTTCTCCTTCACACTTATTTGGTCTGGTGCCCGCAACTCTCATGTCCTATGTCCAAATCGAGCTCTAAAAAATTATACCTGCTCAACTTGGGGTCCCACTCTACTGGCCACTTGCTCTAGCTCGATCGAGATTTCCTTTCATAATTTCCATGCTTGGGCATGTAAAAAGGAGAAAGCTGAGTGACCCATGAGAATAGAGCATCGGTCTCAAGTCCTGACTCGGTACCCAAGAACCTACCAAACAAGCACTCACGAGGCGACACTTAATCCTTTTCTGTGACTCACTTTTATTTGTGCTCCAACCTTCCTTTCTTTTCTTTTTAGCTAGCTACTACCCCTAGGAAGGCAAGGCATCGGCTGACTCTACCAAACCTTCACAAGGTGATAATCAACTACTTGTAGGAAGTTTCTTCTTTTTTTTTTCCTTTTCTTATTGAGGGATTAGAAACCCTTTTTACATACCTCTGTAATTTTTATTTTTAGATAGAACACAATATTAGTGAGTTTAGGAATCTCCCAATTTCCAGTTTTTGAATATTAAAATGGTGACACCCGGATAACATGCCCATAAGTTTCTCAAAACCATATGATGTCACTATAATTGAAAAGTGCTTGAAAAGTGGAATCTTTTGAGCTATACAGTGCTCAAAATAGAGTTATAGCATTCAAGTTATGACAAATCCAAAGATTTGACAATGTGTCCCAAACTTATGGGAAATTCCCATATTCCCTAATATGGTGTTATAGATTCAGAACTTAATTTTTTGTTAATACTTTGGTAGGCTTCTCTAACAGCCTTACACTAGCAAGAATGCTTAGGATAGCTACCTAGCAGGCAGAAAGCATAGGGTCACAAGGACTACCCTCTATCACAAGTTGTTATTGCGAGACACTATCCTAACAAGAGGTAGAAAACTACTCAAATCTCCCCAAGATATACCTAACCAAACCCTAAGACTTCATGCCTTAATTGCCAGTCCCCACAAATGAATGGAAAGTAACCCCCGCATATGCACCCACATACACATACACTACAAGGAATTGGGCAATTAGCGACGCTGATTAGCGACGACGGATATCGGCGTCGCTATTGGCGTCTCTATGGGCGTCGCTATTTGCGTCGCAAATGCGACGCAAATAGCGATGCCAATAGCGACGCCGCAGGAAAAAAAACGCGGCCGAAACCCGAGCGCCATTTTCATTTCTTTTGTTTCGCCTTTTGAGAGCGAGAGCGAGGGAGAGAGCGAAGGCTTTGTGAGAGAAGAAGAGGAAGAGACTTGCTGCCACCGTCGCCGCCACCGCCGTTGTTCACGAAGGAGAGGAGGAGCCCTCGTTGCAAAGAGAAGCCGCCCACGCTCGCCATATCTTATTGGTGAGTCTCTCTCTCTCTTTCTTTTGCTTGTTGAAGGTTTAAATCGTTCTCTTTTGCTTGTTTAGGAGAGGAAATGAAAGAGAAGGAGAGGGAGAGGGAGAGGGAGAGGGAGAGAGAGGGATAGAAAGAGAGGGAGAGGGAGAGGGAGAGGGAGAGAAAGAGAGGGAGAGTGCATTCTCTCTCTCTCTCTCCCTTTTGCTTGTTTAATGTTTAAATTACTTTCTTTTTTGCTTGTTTAGGAGAGGAAACGAGAGAGTAAGAGAGAAAGAGAGGGAGAGGGAGAGGGAGAGAAAGAGAAAGAGAAATAGAGGGAGAGGGAGAGGGAGGGGGAGGAAATGAGAGAGGGAGAGAAAGAGAAAGAGAGGGAGAGTGCATTGTATCTCTCCCTCTCTCTTTTGCTTGGAGGATGTTTAAATCACTTTATTTTTTGCTTGTTTAGAAAATGAGAGAGAAAGAGAGATAGAGAGGGAGAGGGAGAAAAAGAGAAAGAGAGGGAGAGGGAGAGGGAGAGGGAGGGGAAGGAAATGAGAGAGGGAGAGAAAGAGAATGAGAGGGAGAGGGAGAGGGTGAGAGAGAGTGTGTGCATTCTCTCTCTCACGACGGGTTTGGTTGTTTGTTGTTTGAATCACTTTCTTTTTTGCTTGTTTAGGAGAGAGGGAGAGGGAGGGGAAGGAAATGAGAGAGTAAGAGAGAAAGAGAGGGAGAGGGAGAGGGAGAGGGAGAGAAAGAGAAAGAGAGGGAGAAGGAGGGAGAGTGCATTCTCTCTCTCCCTCTCCCTTTTGCTTGTTTAATGTTTAAATCACTTTATTTTTTGCTTGTTTAGGAGAGGAAATGAGAGAGAAAGAGAGCGAGAGGGAGAGGGAGGGGAAGGAAATGAGAGAGGGATAGAAAGAGAAAGAGAGGGAGAGTGCATTGTATCTCTCCCTCTCCCTTTTGCTTGGAGGATGTTTAAATCACTTTATTTGTTGCTTGTTTAGGAGATGAGAGAGAAAGAGAGATAGAGAGGGAGAAGGAGAAAAAGAGAAAGAGAGGGAGAGGGAGAGGGAGGGGAAGGAAACGAGAGAGGGAGAGAAAGAGAACGAGAGGGAGAGGGAGAGGGTGAGAGAAAGAGAGAAAGAGAGGGAGAGGGAGAGAGAGGGAGAGAGAGGGAGAGAAAGAGAGGGAGAGGGAGGGGAAGGAAATTTAAGATAATAGACTTATTGATAATGGTATGCAATGTGCTTTGCCATGGGCCACGTACATTGGTAACTCTTTAAGATGGCTTAAAAATGGTCAATTCCTTCATGAAGTCCAAGTAGGGGATCTAATTGTGATATGCATAATTCATTGTTTTTGTATTAACTTTATAGGCATGCCAAATTAGAAATCATGCCAACTAGCCAACAGAAGGACTAAAAGAAAATAATACCCTAGCTAATGGTCATTAAGGTACTTCATCAAAATGAACCCAAAAGTATTATTATAGAAGAAGAAACCCTTAAATTGAGTATAGGATAATTTCTCTCAGGTCTTATGACTATGAGTAGAATTGATTGAAATAAATTTTATTACTATAGTTATAAAATTTCATAGATGGCGCGCATAATTTTAAAATGGATTACTTATACTCAAAGCCGAGATATAACAAATAATTATCTACCGGGACAAACAAATCGTTGAGCATGATACAAGGCCGAGATATAACATCGGAAAATCTCTCAACTACTATATACAATGCAAGATTTATGGTCAACTTGCAACTTGACGTACATCTCCATAAAGCTATCCATTTAAGCCTCGTTTGCTGTAATGTAGATAAGATGGCAAACGAAGAAGGTCTTATTGTTCAAGACCGCGAGACGTATCTTAATCAGCGTGTCCCATGTCCTTACTCTCAATGCAAGTTGGCAATTAGACGAAAACACCGATTGTCTATAGAACACGTACGACGATTTGGCGAGTTTCAATCTGAGATCATTGATCAGGCGATTGTGGATTTTTAGCAAAACAGTAATTTGAAGTTAGCATTTTTCATGCATTGTACTCTCAAGCTAATTGAAAACCATACACAATAAGATTGGGTCTTGTTGGCAAATTTTGTATCCAAGGGGGTGATGTCTCGACCCAAGGGGGAGTGCACCCTTTGCGGCCAATTAGAAGAGTTCGTGGATGTGCGATGGATGGATTGCAGGAGCCAATTGACCACTCGCAAGGCCCATCTATACCATCAATGCCAGAGGAGACAGACAACCTTCCCGACTTGCCTACAATCTTGGAGCCTGAGATGGAGGCAATGATCGATGCATTGATTCCCATGGATGTTGAGACATCTGACCCGCTTAGAGAGGAAGCATCCATACCATTATATGATGGATGCCGAGTATCTCGGTTGAAGACATTGCTTGCACTCTTAAGTGTGCAAGCAAAATACGATTGGAGTGATACGAGTGTGACTGAGTTATTCAGGTACCTTGCACACAGGCCTCATTGATTTTTTTTAAAAACAGTATTATTGCAAACATTTGTGTTTTTTCAAGGTGTTTTATGATTTTTTTCAGGTTATTGAAATATCATATATTGCCACCTACAAATACCATGCCTGAGTCTCGTGATGATGCACGACATGTTTTACGGAAGCTTGGCATGGACTACAATAACATCCATGCATGTATCAACGACTGTATATTGTTTCGAGATGAATACGAGACTATGGAGACATGTCCAAAGTGTGGTGCTCACAGGTATCGACAGGACTTGCAAGGGCAAACCATCCCTCAAAAAGTTCTCAGACACTTTTCGCTCATCCCCCACATAAACCACATGTTTCGCACGTCTGCCATGGCAAGCTTGACAACGTGGCATGTGCAGAATAGGTCCAGGGATGGAGTTCAACGAATATCAGCAGATTCACGCACATGGAGCCACATTGACTCTACCTTCCCAGGCTTTGCGTGAGAGCCAAGGAATCTTCGGCTCGGTCTCGCCATGGATGGTGTGAACCCATTCGGTCTGCGCTCGACTTCTTACAGTGTGTGGCCTATAGTGCTTGTCAACTACAACATCCCTCCATGGCTTTCTATGAAGAAAGGACATCTCATTCTTAGCTTGCTCGTCTCGGGCCGCTACAAAGTAAAAAATATGGACGTGTATCTTCGTCCATTAGTCGCTGAGCTTAAGATTTTGTGGGAGGAGGGGGTCACGGTGCAAGATATGAGCAGGCGCAATGGTCGGCGGTCAGCCAACATTCGAGCCATTCTCATGTGGACGATGCATGACTTTCCGGGATTGGGAGAGTGCTCAGGTGAGCAGACCTTTGTTCTCGCTGGTAATATCTATATTTTATTTCATTCAATCAAGTATTCACTAGGTCGTGGATCGCCTTGCAGGTCTGGTTACCTCACGTTATCATGCATGTCCATTGTGTGGGCCACAGTTAGACTCCCGAAGGTCACGAACCATGAAGAAGATGGTATATCAAGGACACGTCGCTTTCTTACCGGAGGATCATGAACTCAGGGAAGGTTTTCTTGGATGACCTCCAGCACGTATGAACGTTGCAAGCTGGTACGAGCTGAAAATGGTAAACCCGGAATCACATCCAAATGGAATGCGACGGTTCTCAGTTTTCTACGAGTTGCCATATTGGACCCACTTACAGGTCAACCACTTGTTGGATCCTATGCATATTTTCAAAAATGTGGGCAGCTTGCTATGGGACCACATCACAGGAAAGAGAGACACTATAGGGTCACGAATGGATTTAAAGGAGGTAGGTAAGATGGAGGTGCTTTGGCCACAGTCGAGTGCTGAAGGGGGAGTGTAGCTTCCTCGTGCTCCCTGGGTTTTGTCTACCAAAGAAGAGCACATTGTGAAGCAAGTAATCAAGTCTATCCGCACTCCGACGAGTATGATGCGTTCTCTCAGGTCCGCATTTTCTAAAGATGACCAAATGTCTGGGCTAAAATCCCATGATTGGCATAAGATATGTCAGGTTTGTGAACAGAATGGATTTTAAATAGCGTGGACATTTTGAAATTTGAAAAGTGACCATTATTCTTAATGCTTTCTCATTTGTGGCAGTTTGTCCTACCGATCGCGATCGCGGGATGCCTAACTCCAGAAAATCGCGGGGCCATTTACAAGTTGTCGACTTTGGTGCAATGGATCTCACAGAAAGAGATTAAGATGTCCTCTATTGAATCCGCAAGGCGGGGAGCAGTTGAGACGGTCTGTCTCTTTGAGAAATACCTACCCACTAGCATGCTCACGATACAAGTTCACCTTCTTGTGCATCTTGTGGATGAAGTGGAGATTGCTGGACCTGTCCATACGCGATGGATGTTCTTCTTGGAGCGCTTCATAAAAACCCTGAAAGGCTTTGTGCGACAACGAGCTCGTCCGAAAGGTAGCATGGCGGAAGGTTGTTTGGTGTCAGAGGCGTTAGTGCATATCTCAGAATGGCTACCAACGGTGGAACCAGACAATGAAATGCTATGGACGCTGAAGGACGATGATAGGCTGACTGGAGATGTGGTGGTTGGAAATGGGGTAGAAAAAAGAATGGATGCCTCAATGGAAGAGAAGGTGAATCGCTTTTGTATGTTGCACCATGCCTCCATGGAGACGTGGCTCGCCAAGTACCAGATTGCAAGGCAAGATCGAGAGGAAGCGCGAGCTGAATTCTGACGCAGTACGCGTCACCGACCGATTCGATATCCCGAAGGCATGGAGGAGATGCCACGGTTTATGTCAACACGATGGTTGCATGGAGCCTTGACCGCAGCATCCAGCGAAGGGACAGAGGTCTCAATGGAGGAGTGGGAGTTCTCGAGGGGATGTAGTCCAAAGGTAATGAGGGGTTTAGAATGTGTCGTATCTAAATTTGCTTGCTATATCTAATTTGAGTGTTTCAATGTGCAGTACAAAATATATAGTGCAGCGTGGTCACGCGGACGGCATTTTCGGGTGGAACATATTGACAAAATGCGCTCCACAATGGACTGTGGTGTCATGGCAAGGTTTGAGCAAGAGAGACGACGACGAGCAATGGATCCGAACACGGTTTTGGATGAGATGGAGTATTTTGGGAACTTGCAAAGTATTGTTACAGTGGATTACCGTAGCTTCTCCATGATACTATTCGATGTGCAGTGGTTCAAAGTGGTACTTGGAGGAGCTGGAGCAACAGTTCGACGAGGTCCATCTGGATTTCTCGAAATAGATTCCGAAAAAAAATGGATGGATTTGCGTGACACCTTTGTGTTGCCAGCCCATTGTGAATAGGTACAAATAGTCATTTGCTTGCTAATTGTAATACGACATGGTTTACGTCTCCATGGTTTGAACTCGCTTTGTAAGTGTTTGTGAACAGGTAATCTTCTATCCAAACCCCCGACAACCTCGATGGTGGTATGTTATACCTTCAACTCCTCGAGGTGCGAGAGTATATGATCAAAGCGATGTTCCAGGCATACATGAAGAAAATATGCAAATAGAGGGATCGATATTACAAGGGGTGGAGGCCACCGCAAGCTTGGAGCCCGCATCGGCTAACAATGATGGAAATACAGAAGTCGTAGAATTTTTTGAGAACGAGGCAGACTCATTCTTTTGTGGTGACATGTCTATCGACCTTCCAGTGTATGCAGAGTTGTGTTAGGAGATTAACATGGGACCATAGAATACTTCATTCTTGGAGAATTGTATTACTCAATTCGTTGTTTAGATCTTCCATAAAGGTAGATAAGATATGCATTTTAAGAGGGATTTTTCAAAAATGATTTATATTAAAGTGCTTTGTATAGTTTAAATTGATTATTCTAACATCATTTTTTATCTGTGCAGGTATCGACATTTTCAGGATGAGTCGAGGAATGAGCGATGAGGAGTTTCAGGACATGATGGCATGCATGTCTCCAGACCAGCTCGCGAGATTTAGAGAGATGGCAGATCAGGAGCTGTCTCGTTCTTCGTCAGGGGCTCTGCTAGATCAGCTTCAGCGCGATCAGATGCTTCAGCTTCGAGCAGACGATCTCGATGCTCGCGACTTGGGCCAGAGGGAGGGACTGCGACTGCAGGAGGATCAGGGGGGTGCTGCTGTGGAGACATGGATGTGGTGTCTCCGTCTCGTCGTTCAGCTGGAGCTGCATCACCTCCAGGATTTGTCACACCTGTGGGGACGTCCACTCCAGTTACTCCGGCTTTTGTGCAGCCGTCGACAAATGGCACGCCTTTTGGTGGCACTCCTTTTGGTGGCACCCCTTTGAGTGGCACTCCGGGAGAGGGTACCCCCGTCGGTACACCAGATGTACAGGGGTCTCCTGGATATGCCCAGGAGCATGGACGGAGATGGGAGAGGGCCCATCTTAGGCAGACTCCTAGGGGTTATGGATACCTAGTGGATAGCAGGTCAGGAGGCATCATCATGAATGATGAGGGGAGGAGGGTGATGGCTCGCATGAGGGAGTTGTGCCAACAAGTTTTTCGGCACAATGTCCTGGATCATTGGAGGAACATACCGGAGGGGAGCAAGGACTACATAGTAGCATCCTTGCACGAGGAGTTTCTGGTGCCAGCCGCAGTGGATAGATTCTCTACGGGCTGGATGATGGATTGCATGCGTGCATATATGTCACATAGACGATCCGACACACGCAAGGCAATCAAGAGTGGGGCTCCAAAGCCCGAGTGGTTAGATGTAGACGACTGGCGCCGACTGAGGGAGGAGGTTACAAATTCGCCAGGACGTTGGAGTCAGCAGCGGGAGGCGGCGAGGGCATGAATCGAGGCTGGATCGGTGCATCATCTTGGGAGTGGCGGCCATAGGACATATTTGGAGGACTTTGTAAGTTTCTCTTTTATTTTGCTTATTTGTTTTTTTGAGATATTCTTTGTACTGACAATCATGTTTCTAACAGTTAGCATTTTGTTTTCTTTGCAGCACTCCATTACAAATCGCGATCCGCAAGGCCTTGAGACTCGATATGTAGAGAGGCATGGTTTCAGGGCATTGATCGACCGATTGTATAGACGCGGCGGCCCTGTAAGTCACTCATCTTTCTTGTCCGTAGTTACCATGAGATATTTGAATGCATTATTGTATGGTGGATTGATATGTTGTTTCTTTTTCTGCAGAATCCGTTTGATGCTCCTTTGCAGCGGGACGAGCTTTCAGGGGATGAGGATTTGTAGCTCGCCCTTGGATCCTTAGAGCTCACACACCTTTAGTTTTTAGTCGCCCGATCTATGTAGACATTTTCTATGTATTAGTGATATCGTTTCATGATTGTACCAATCGCATTTTATGCGATCATGTATTTATTTCATGTATCAGTTTTATGATTTCAGTATACATTCTTTTTGTTTGCAAACGCTTTGTATGCAGCAGTGCAGAAACTATTTTGTATGGCTCTCATACAGCACACAGTCCACAAATTTTTTTTTTTCTCTGTTACCATCGCTATTTGCATCGCAAATTTACTGCACGCATCGCTATTGGCGTCGCTATGAGCGTCGCAAATTGTCTGCAACCGTCGCTATATGCGTCGCATTTGCGATGCATATAGCGACGTATATAGCGATGCATATAGTGACGCATATAGCGACGATTCTATGGCATCGTCAATAACGACGCTTTTTGCGACGACGGGGGCAAATTTTGTTGTTTGTATTTTCGTCGCTTTAAACGTCGCTATAAGGTCTATATCTTGTAGTGATAGATCATTATTAGCTTAATGACAAAACTCGAAAAGGCGATGATACCATTTGGAATGGCCACAAGAAGCTCCTTCATAGCAAAGGCTCTATCTAGTGATGTCATCAACCTATGTGATGCAATTACTAAAAAAAAACCCATTAAACGTACCTACACCAAACGAACATATGACCCTCTTGGCCTAAGGAAATGTAACGTTTCATACCCAACAAAACTAGCCCTATTGGCCTTATGAGATAAAACATTAGAACTTGACAAAACGTGACCTCTTGGACTTATGAAATAAAATATTTAATCACCATTCAACATTGCATACTGTTAAATCAATCCCTTGGCCCCAATGTTATTCTACTAAAGCACAAAACCAACCAAGGATAAGGCCTCATGGGCCCTACACTAAGTGCATCAGGTTACTAGCTAACCCCCTTGCATAAATAGCAAGGGGTGTCCGACGAATATGACAATATACAATCCTATGCATCCATGACAGAGTAGGAAGGTACTCATGCTACCTGATTCATGACCCAAACTAACCATTGGCAGCCAAAATATGACATGTCAACAAGAAGACCCCAAAGTAGTCTAGGGCTGATGTTAGGAGGTAATTGTAAGGGCCCCCCTAGACCACAATTGAAAAAGATATCTTCCATGAAAGCATTGTTATCCAAGGAATTTGCAAAGCAATTCTATTGTCGAGGCACTAACTAGCAAGTCACCATCTCAAAGATATGCAACATATCCAAGGCTGCATGACGGTACATTTGTAAAATGGGATCCTGCACACTATAGGTCCCATTTTGCTAATGATTACTAATTGTGAGTCTCCTTTAACCAATAACCAGCGAATACCACCATATCAGGCTATGTTCAACTACATAATCAAGGTATTGTATTCTACCATATTATTAGTAAAATAGGGTATTGAATAGATTCCCATCTTCATAAAAATCCCTACGTTGTGGATCTTTAATGACCACACCAACGCTCACATGTTTAGCGGGCCCTTTGGAAGCTTTGTCAAAATGCAGAGTACCTAGGCTTCATTGATAGGCCACGCCACAATATTTAGCTCACTTGTACTTATGAGAATCAAAATCAAGCCAAGAGAGAGGGTGTATAATAGGCATAATTCCTCCTTCCTTGCTGAACTCGATAGGAATGCTAAGCAGAATGCATTGATAATGGTGGCAATAGACCTTAATTTCCCACATGAAGGATCCATCCTACCACTCAGTAACTTGTACCCTTTGCTCCACCTGATCACTCGACCTTGGTGGTAATGTTGCTCAAGGTATGGATGCTCCAAATAAGGAATGATGTGTCCCATCTGCTCTTCTAGGTACCTAGCGCACGTTAAAGCTGAATCATGAAGGACCTGCATAGGCACCAAGCCCAACATTAGCCCTTACATATAGTAAGGCTTCAGCTTATTAAAGTTAAGATTCCTACCAATTTCTTATTCGTACTCTCAACCTAATCGTTCACTTGAGGATTATATGGGGGGTATTCTTGTTGTGCTTAATATTCAAAGCTTTAGTCAGGGCCATTATAACCTTGTCAAGAAGTGTGTGCCTAGATTAGATACAATCTCCTTCGAAGGACCAAAACGGCAAAAAATTTTCTCCATAATGAAACTGGCCGTCTCCTTAGCATTGCCCTTTACCGTTGCTTGAACTTCAAAGCACTTTGTAAAGTAGTCCACTGCTATACTGATATATCGCTTCCACATAGTTGATGAAGGGTGTATTGGTCCCACAAAATCAATACCCCATTTTTCAAATGGTAATGTAACCAAAATGGGATTTAGAGGGCACCTTTGGTTTTCCCTCACATCGTGTCTTTGATAGACATCACAATGCTTAACATAACTAAAAGCATATTGGAAAATTGATGGCCACAAATATTCAGCATGGAGAACTTTTTGGGTGCAAATCTGGCCAACAAAATGTCCCCACATGCTGAATCATGGCACTCCTCAAGAATAAATGGTACCTCATCAAATACTACACAACGACATTAGACATCATCTACTCCTCTCTAATACGAGACACCCATTATAATCAAAAAGTGTAATGCATGTTGCTTGATTTTTCTCTTTTCAGACTTCGATAATGCGGCCCCAAATTCTCGTGTAGATAAATAATGAGTTATCGCCACATACCAAGAAGGTATGGAAGCTGTATCGATTAAAAAAAAACCCTCAAGATCACTTCCCTCAGCCAACATTTCCTTTGGCTCCCCAAAATCCACAAGGCATTCTACAATACCTTGTAGCTTTGGTGGCTTGCTCCTAATCTCATAATCAAACTCTTGCAAAGTAATTGATGACTTTGCTAAATGATCAAGTGACTGCAACTTATTTAGCAAAAATCTAAGTCCTTCCGCCTTTGTTAAGAATACTACCTTCTCATAGAGAATATAGTGCCTGAATTTCTTTGTCGTAAAACCATTCCTAGGTATGTATGTGTAGTTAACTTTAGATATCCCCAATTTCCTACTAGCGAAGACAATTGGATGATACCATTTCTCCTCCTAGATTTGAGCTAAATAGCAAACAACTGATACTATGCATTGTGGTTGCTGAAAATATGTAGAAAAATTCACGTCTTCTAGGTGCTTTTAGGATTGGAGCTTTTGCTAATTCTTGCTTCACATCCTTGAAGGATACTTGATAGGGTTCATTCCACTCAAGTAGAAAATTAAAAGATACAAGGTTCATTAGTGACAATGCTCTTTCCGCACCAGTGCATTGATTATTCTTTGATAATATCCCACTGATGACAGAAAGATGTGCACCTCCTTTGAAGTACATGATGGGCTTGTAGAGACTATGACCTTTATCTTTTTGGGGTGAGTTGCAATACTAGCTGAACTAACTACATGGCCTAGTAGCAACCCATACGGCACTCCAAATACACACTTTCTAAGGTTAAGAGAAATGTAGAACTATCTACATTGCTCAAAGCATTTCCTAAGAATGATCAATTGTCGCTCCCTTGTAGTGGTTGCCCCCTGATTTTCAATAAAGACTTTTAACTCCTCTAGGGAAATATCACCAAAGGTCTTATTGGCTATTCGTTGCCAAGATCCAGGTGCATTGCATAGACCAAAGGCCATCACATGATACACAAAGGTACCAAAGATAGTAATAAATGTCCTTTTTAATTTGTCTTCCTCTGCAATGGCCATCTAGCTATATCCAACAAAGCAATCCATAAATGAATAAATTTCCCTACCCACTGGCTGGTCCAAAATATGATCAATAAAAGGCAGCGGGTAGTAGTCCTTTACTATCTGTTTATTAAGCTCTCTGAAGTCTACACAAAGCTGAATTTGATTATTTTTCTTCTTCTTGATAACAACAGGTGAACACCACACAGTGTGCTGAAGAAGGAAGATTAAACCCGCTTTTCTCAATTTCTGTAACTCCTCAAACAACCCATCCCTCAGTTTGAAAGGCATAAGCTATCGTGCCGCTATGCGCACACCATGTAAAAAAATCTAGAGTGTGACTTTCTTATTGATTTAGAGAGTCAATGCCATTTTAGATATTAGTATTAGTGTCCATGGTTCAAAAATATTAGATTTTAGACAATTTTTGATATTTTAGATATTATCTCTTGCTAAAATCCATAAGACTGTAGACAACTTCTAGATTATGATAACATGTAAAAGAGAGCATGTAGCTTTCAGCTAATTTGAGAGGATTTTATGTAAAAAGAGAGATTGGTGAAATTGCACGACGCGTGATCATTGTTTTCAGGTAGTGGACAACACTCTGAAGTAGGAGATGAAGAGAGAGTGATCTGGCAAAATTCTGGCCACGTGTCTTGGTATTTTACCCCCCTTTTGGAGGTAATGGAAGCATTAGATTGGCGATCTGAGCAGCATAGAGGAACATATTATTTTATACACGTTTTTATCTATTAGAGTTTTATCTTCTCATAATGCAGGAATAAACTAATAGGCTTCATCTTTGTTAGTATTCTTCTACATTTTCTAATTCTTTTTGGGAGTATTCTTATACGTCTTCAATTTCTTAGAACCCCTTCTCTTCCTTCTACTCCTCTCCTTGAATCTACCTTTACCATGCTGTCTCTTACCCCTGTGGTGGACTCTCGACACCAAATACACCAATACTGTGTTAGGGGAAGTTTATGCTATCATCAGAGGTGAACTTAGAAAGATATTTAGGCTGATTTGGGGCTGATACCTTCAGCCACATTTAGAGAATTAGCTACAATAGTGTTCTTTCAATTCATTTCTTACTCTATAGAAGACATCTTGTCAAAATATGCAAGTATTATGCACCCCTATGGCAGGGCAATGTTTGTAGATCATTCATAGATGCTATGAGTTGAATTAAGAGGAGATTTTTCTCTTATTTCTTGGATGTGGTAACTTATCCTTATCAGGAACTTAATTTGAAGCTCTCTTGAAGCAAGTCTTGCCCTACAAGCCTTGTAATTGACTCATAAGATTTTGTCCCTAACAGCCTACATTGAATGTAATCATGAAAAGTTGATTCATGCTATGGCATCTTGTATGAATGATGGGATGCAGAGTTGTTTATCATACATGATAGCATATTATACTTGATTTTTTGATTGCTCTTACAGTCAAGAAAACAAGCTTGATTGGAGTTAGAACTTATGAGATAATACTCTTGTGATCTTTGCTAAGAACATGTAGTTGGAAGCTCTATTAACATCTTCAAGAACTTGGCTTGAAACCTTCAATGCTTCTCTTATATCCACCATCTTTGGAGTCTAAGCTCTTGAATCCACATACATTCTTCTCTCTCAAACCCCTGTGATTGATTGTGAAGTACCTCTTGAACCTTTAAACATTCATTGTAATCTACTTATCTCCTGAAAACACATCTCCATCTATCTTGTCCAATTTTCTTGCCAAACCCATGTGGTGACCTTCAACCCTATGCACTGTGACATTTGTGAACCTAAGGTGAAGGTCGGTGTAAGAGAACTCCAAGATGGGGGATTCTTCGGGAGGTACTCTACAAGAGTTGGTGCACATACTGCAGTAAACTCAGCAACAACAAACCCAAATGTTACAACAAAAAAAACAAAGACAAGACAAAGAGAAGATTAATTCCACAACTATCAAGGCCCTAGAGGAAGTTGGGTGGGAATTAAAACAATTTAATGGTCAAAATATCTATGTTTTCATTCACTTGTATGTTGAGAAAATGCTATTCTTTGGTGTACCACAACATGCATGGAGTCACTATTTTGCCAAACTAGCCAAGCATGGTCTTCAAGAAAGAATCCATGGTCTTTTCCAAGGAGATGCGGATTGGGTTGCATTCAAAAAAGCCCTATGCAAAGAATTCTTCTTAGAAGACTCGGGCCTTATGATGAAGAAAAGTTTCACTGAATGGGTTGAAAAACCCAACAAAGGTTTAGCTGCAATAGCTCTATACCATGAATTTGAAAGTAAATTTGGACAACTTGATGCTAAAGACCAACAAAGTATGGAAGGTCAGAAGATTGAATTATTCCTTAAGACTGCAGATCCCATTCTGCAAGAAAAGCTTCCTGATCGCCTAGAAGATGCTACCTCCAAATCAAGAGTCAAGACTTCATGGACAGATGTTACTGATGCAATTAACATGATTACTCGAAGAAAGCAAATGCGACTAAGATTGGGCTCTACTTCAACTTCAAAAACTCCATTGATGGAGCTTGTTCCAACTTCAAAATCCCCTATTCCTTTGACTAATCAACCAACTCTTTCTTCTTCTGTTCCTTCTAAAAATGATGTCATGGATGAACTCATTAAAAGCATGCATGACCTTCATTTGAATCTTACAGAAATGAGTTCAAAGGTTGAGAAGATGGATGTCAAAGTTGAAGAACGAGGACGATCATCAACTCAAAGACCCATGAGAGAAGGCTATAAGAGGCGTTGTATTTGGTGTGACAGGCAACAACATGACAAGAGGGAGTGTTCAGCCTTCCGTGAGGCTGAAGCATAGAAGCTCATTTTTTGGAAAGATAAAAAAATTCATGCAGCTAAAACTAGTCTTCCACTGGAGATAAATTTTGGCAATGGTGGAATGAAGAAAAGATTAGAAGATTTAGCTGTAAAGAATGCCTATGTAGCAATTGATGCAGCTACCTATGGGCTGTAAATTGAACCAACTAAATCAAATTTGAAAGCATGTAAAGCTAATGTGCAATCTAAAGTATGGATGCAGACACTAGGTCAAATGGAACGTGGTAAAGCAGCCAAAGAAGATTTGACTAATGCCAAGTCAATGCATTTGAGGAATAACTAGCTGGAAAGAACCAAAAGATTATTTTTCTGCCTTTGCACATTTGACTGACGTCAATCATAAAGAAGTCTTGATTGAAGAAAAGAGAAAAGAAGATGAACTAGGGCCTTTCTCTTCTAGCCCTCCAAAACGGGTAACTAAAAGAACGCTTGAACAACCATAGCTTGCTGAAAATATAACCCCAAATCAAGAGATGGAAGATGCACCACAAACAAAGAAGACCGAAGGAAAGAAGAAAGGAAAGCAGCCAAGCTACAAATTGCAGTATGACGTAGAATCTGCAACCGATCTCAAACGAGTCCTAGAAGAACAAATTTTGGGAATCAAAATTGAATTCACCTTAGGAAAAGTTCTTGGAATTGCCAAATGTGAATTCCACGATGTAATTGTTAATGTAATCAAAAGGAAAAGACAATATGCTGGTGATGAAGCTGAAGAAACAATGCATGCCTTTTTGCAAGTTCCTCGAGTTTTTGTGCAGGATGAAGAGAAGCTGACTCTACAAGGATTTCATCTTGAAGCAGTTAAATAATTAATTGTAGCAATTGAAGATGAAGATAAAGAAAGCATGAATACAAAACTTAAAGAAGTGAAAACTAAAAATGTAATGGTCGGCTAGTCCAAACTAGTTGGGTAGCCCACCTCTAAAAAAGAAGGCGGTCTATAGCACATGCATGAGGAGGAAGAGGCTCGGTTCATTCCAAGCAGTCACTACTCCTGTACGCATTGGGCAATAGCAACAATGGAGACATTCGTCAAAATTGGAGAAAACGAAACACCATGTATTTCACTCTTAGACCATGGCTCGGAGATAAACATAAAAAAGAATGAGGAGCTTGACGAAGATGGCTGCAGGAAATTTGTAGTTAACCATATTCATGATTGTGACAAGATTTTGAAAAGGCTGTACATATTACCCTTTTTGGAGCTAAGTCAATTTTTGGAGTAGAAGAAGTCCTAGTGGCCGATCATCTATGTGGCCCCTATGGATTCAATCAAGATATATGCCATCATCAGAATGCAAGAAAAATGCACAGAAGTTTTAGACGTGAGAAGATTTATTGGCACATGTGTATTCTATCTCATATGGATACCACATTTTGCTCATGTAGCCGAAAATCTTTATCAATTATTAAGAAAAGGCCAAAGATTCTCTTGGGATAATGAGCATACTCTCACTACGCGTAAATTAAAGAATCTATTAATTTCAGCCCCCACTCTCAAAGGGGATGATTATTCAAAATGGTCAACCCATCATCCTTACTATGGATACAAGTCCCATTGGGATAGGATGGGCTGTTGACCAAGAGGATCTTGAAGGTAACAGGTATGCAATTCGTAAATTTGGAGCAAAAGTTCTCAATGAATGTCAAAGAAGGTATACACAAGTAAAAATGGAATTTTGGGGAGTTGTAATTAAAGTGTGATCGTGAATACTTTGTAGGTGCTTCTGTAGTGGTAGAAACTGATTGTCTTCCACTCTTGGCATGATTACCAACTACTCTACACCCGACATTGCTATGCTAAGATGGATTGCATATATTAAATCTCTCAATCCCAAATTAAAGCATATTGCAAGAAAGGCGAATCCAGTTTCTAACATGCTATCACGTGCAAGATATGACAATGAAGAAGAGCTGATGGAAGAAGATGAAACTGAAAAATCTATACTCGCTGAATTTCATTCCATGGCTGCTGAAAACACCTTTTTCGTTACTGCATATATTGGTCCAAAGCTGGAAACAATAGAATGATCAACTAGAAGCTAGCATGCTCATTGCATTGCTCAAGTTCTAGTTCATTTCCTTGAAGAATATTGATGAAGAAGATTGGCTGAAGATCGGCCAACATTTGAGCACAATGAAGAAGAAGGAGACTTGGATTGATGAGGAGTTCAAGCATATCAAGAAAAAAGCTTATGGCTTTTTTCTTAAAGAAGAACACCTATGGAAGCATGCAAAGAAGAAGAAAGGAGAGCCTATTCAAGTTTTAGGTAACAAAAGATTGCAACAATAGTGTAATGAAGGAATTTCATGAAAGCCTGTGGGCTGGCCATAGAGGCATATGGGAAACCTTTAGTAACGTCAAAGAAAAATATTGGTGGAAAAACATGTATCCAGATATAGCATATTTTGTTGAAACCTGTTATGTGTGTCAAATGTATTCTATGGTTAAGCATCGAGATGGGTTACAACCAACTTATCCCTTGTCCATGCATTAAAAATGGGTTATTGATCTTGTAACCATGCCTATAGGAATATGGAATATGTAGTATTTAGTGCTTGCAAGAGAGGATCTAACCAATCAAGTTGAAGGCAAAGCCTTAACAACCAAATCTGCTCAAGTTGTTTGTCGTTTTTTGCTTGAAGAAGTGTTTTGTAGATATGGTTGTGTGGGTAAAGTAACTGTAGATAGAGGAGAGTTGGATGCTAATGAGGCACACAACTTCTTTGCTCAATTGGGTATTAAGTTGGCTTTAACATCAACCTACAACCCTGAAGGCAATGGAAAGAGTGAGAGAGGTCATCAACCTATTCTCAAAGCTCTAGCAAAGTCTTGCAGAGCAAAGATCAAAGAATGGCCTAAAATGCTACCTTTTGCATTATGGGCTGATCGCACTACTCACAGTTCAGTGACTAGCAATTTTCCAACTGAACTTATGCATGGACAACAACCAATTATACCAATTGAAAAATCTATTCTCACATGGAGTCTTCTACCTTGGGAGGAAGGCATCAGTAGAGAAGAGTTACTGACTTTGCATATATGGCAGCTAGAAAGAAGGCTTGAAGATGTTCAAGAAGCTACTAAGAAGCTAAAGACAATAAGACTAAAAAAAAAAGAAGATTTGATAAGCAACATTGACTTCAACCAAGAGCAATTCAAGAAAATGATTGGGTGCTTGTCTATGATAGCAGCTTAGATAATCAATGCAGTGCTTCTAGGAAGATGGTGAAGTGTTGATTTGGCCCATATGTGGTAAAGGTTGTTCATGACAATGCCACATATTCATTGGCTGAATTGGATGGAACAAGCATGAAGATACCCATAGTTGGAAAAAGAATGAAGCTCTTCAAAGCATGAAGATACCCATAGTTGGAAAAAGAATGAAGCTCTTCCAAGGAAGAGAAAGTTGAACATATGAGCTAGAAGACTTGAATATAATTCAAGAGCATGAAGACGTAGAGGAAGAAGAAGAGGCAGAAGATGAAGACATTGAGATGGCAGAAGATACATCTTCTGACACTACACATCTGTAAGACTTTGGCACATGCTAGAGGATATGCAGGTTAGGAGGGGGTGGATGTCGTGCTACTACGCGCACACCGGCGCACATCGTGTAAAAAAATCTAGAGTGTGGCTTCCTTTTAGATTTAGAGAGCCAATACCATTTTAGAAATTAGTGTTAGTGTCCATGATTCAAAAATATTAGATTTTAGTCAATTTTTAATATTCTAGATATTATCTCTTGTAAAAAAATCTACAAAACTATAGACAACTTCTAGACTAGGATGACATGTAAAAGAAAGCATGTAGCTTTTAGCTAATTTGAGAGGATTTTATGTAAAAAGAGAGATTGGAGAAATCGCACGACGCGCGATCACTGTTTTCAGACAGTGAATAGCACTCCGAAAGTGGGAGATGAAGAAGGAGTGATCTGGCAGGATTCTAGCTAGGTGTCCTAGTATTTACCCCCCTTTCGGAGCCATTGAAAGGATCAGATTGGCAATCTGAGCAGCATAGAGGAAGGTATTATTTTGTACACTTTTTTCTCTATTAGAGTTATATTTTCTCATAATGCTGAAAGAAACTAACAAGCTTCATCTCTGTTAGTATTCTTCTATATTTTCTAATTCTTTTTTTGAAGTATTCTTCTACACCTTCAATCTCTTTGGACCCCTTCTCATTCGTCTACTCCTCTCCTTGAATCTACCTTCACCCTGCTATCACTTATCTTCAAGAACTTGGCTTGAAATCTTCAACCCTTCTCTTATCTCTACCATCTCTGGAGTCTAAGCTCTTGAACCCCATACATTCTTCTCTTGGCAAAACCTTGTGGTGACCTTCAACCCTACGCGCTATGACAAATGGATATAAACCTTCACCAATCAAGATAGATGCCATCAGCAAAATGCAAGAAAAATGCACAAATATCTCAGAGGTGAGAATATTTATTGGTGCATGTGTATTCTATCTCATATGGATACTACATTTTTCTCATGTTGTCGAAAATCTTTATCAATTATTAAGAAAAGGCCAAAGATTCTCTTGGGATAATGAGCATACTCTCACTCTGCGTAAATTAAAGAAGCTATTAATTTCAGCCTCCACTCTCAAAAGGGTTGATTATTGAAATGGTCAACCCATCATCCTTACTGTGGATACAAGTTCCATTGGGATAGGATAGGCTTTTGGCCAAGAAGACCTTGAAGGTAACATGTATGCAATTCATTTTGGAGAAAAGGTTCTCAATGAATGTCAAAGAAGGTATACACAAGTGAAAAGGGAATTGTGGGGAGTTGTAACAGCATTAAAGTGTGATCTTGAATACTTTATAGGTGCTTCCATAGTGGTAGAAACTAATTGTCTTCCACTCTTGGGCATGATTGCCAACTGCTCTACACTCAACATTGCTATGCTAAGATGGATTGCATATATTAAATCTCTCAACCCCAAATTAAAGCATATTGCAGGAAAGGTGAATCCAATTGCTGACATGCTATCACATGCAAGATATGGCATTGAAGAAGAGCTGATGGAAGAAGATGAAGCTAAAGAATCTATACTTGCTAAATTTTATTGCATGGCTACTGAAAGTACCTTTTCGGTTGCTACATATACAAACCCAAAGATGAATCTTGCAGGTGAATTAAATCTTTTTAATGGTATAGCATTAAGTACTGTAAGAACATGAAAATGTACTACTCTAAATCAACATATAACAACAAAGATCAAAGATTTATCTATGGAAGAAGGGTGGTCAACTAGAAGCCAACATGCTCATTGCATTGCTCAAGTTCTAGCTCATTTCCTTGAAGAATATTATGAAGAAGATTGGTTGAAAATTGGCCAATATATTGAGCACAATGAAGAAGGAGGAGTCTTGGACTAATGAAGAGTTCAAGCATATTAGGAGGAAAGCTTATGGTTTTTTTCTTAAAGAAGGGCATCTATGGTAGCACGCAAAGAAGAAGAAAGGAGTGCCTATCCGAGTTTTAGGTAACAAAAGATTGCAACAATAGGTAATGAAGAAATTTCATGAAATCCTATGGGTTGGCCATAGAGGCATATGGGGAACCTTTAGTAAAGTCAAAGAAAAATATTGGTGGAAAAACATGTATCGGGACATAGCACATTTTGTTGAAACATGTTATGTGTGTAAGATGTATTCTATGGTCAAGTATCGAGATGGGTTATAACGAACTTATCCTTTCTCTATACATTATAGATGGGTTATTGATCTTATAACTATGCCTACAAGAGTATGGAATATGTGATATTTAGTGCTTGCAAGAGAGGATCTAACCAATCAAGCTGAAGGCAAAGCCTTAACGACCAAGACCATTCAAGCTGTTTGTCGTTTTTTGCTTGAAGAAGTGTTTTGTAGATATGGTTGTGTGGGTAAAGTAGCTGCAGATAGAGGAGAGTTGGATGTTGATGAGGCACACAATTTCTTTGCTCAATTGGGTATTAAGTTGGCTTTAACATCAACCTACAACCATGAAGGAAATGGGAAAAGTGAGGGAGGGGTACCAGCCTATTCTCAAAGCTCCAGCAAAGTCTTGTAGAGGAAAGATCAAAGAATGGCCTAAAATGCTACTTTTGCATTATGGGCTGATCGGACTACTCATAGTATAGTGATTGGCTATATGCCAGCTGAACTTATGCATGGAAAAAAATCAATTATTCCAATTGAAGAATCTATTCTCACATGGAGTCTTCTACCTTGGGAGAAAGGCATCAGTATAGAAGAGTTGCTGACTTTGCGCATATGGCAGCTAGAAAGAATGCCTAAAGATGTTCAAGTTGCTATTGAGAAGCTAAAGATAGAAAGACTAAAGAACAAAAGAAGATTTGATAAGTGACATTGACTTTAGCCAAGAGCAATTCAAGAAAATAACTGGGTGCTTGTCTATGAAAACAACCTAGATAATCAATACGGTGCTTCTAGGAAGATGGTAAAGTGTTGGTTTCCCATATATGGTAAAGGTCGTTCATGACAATGCCACATATTCATTGGCTGAATTATATGAGACCAGCATAAAGATACCCGTAGCTAGAAAAAGAATCAATCTGTTCAAACAAAGAGAAAGTTCAACATATGAGTTAGAAGACTTGGATATAATTCAAGAGCATGAAGACATAGAGGAAGAAGAAGAGGCAAAAGATGAAGACATCGGCATAGCAGAAGATACTTCTTCTGACACTACAAATCCATAATACTTTGGCACATGCCAAAGGATGTGCAGGTTAGGAGGGGTGGATATTGTGCCACTACACACACACCGTGTAAAAAAATCTAGAGTGTGGCTTTCTTATTGATTCAGAGAGCCAATGCCATCTTAGACATTAATATTAGTGTCCATGGTTCAAAAATATTAGATTTTAACCAATTTTTGATATTTTAGATATTATCTCTTGTTAAAATCCATAAAACTATAGACAACTTCTAGATTATGATAACATGTAAAAGAAACCATGTAGCTTTCAACTAATTTGAGAGGATTTTAGGTAAAAAGAGAGATTGGTGAAATCGCGCTACGCGCGATCGCTGTTCTCAGGCAATGAACAACACTCTAAAGTGGGAGATGAAGAGGGAGTGATCTTGCAAAATTCTAGCTAGGTGTCTTGGTATTCTACCCCCTTTTGGAGCTAATGGAAGCATCAAATTGGTGATCTAAGCAGCATAGATGAAGGTATTATTTTATACACGTTTTTGTCTATTAGAGTTTTATGTTCTCGTAATGCAGGAATAAACTGACAAGCTTCATCTCTGTTAGTATTCTTCTACATTTTCTAATTATTTTTGGGATTATTCTTCTACATCTTCAATTTTTTAGAACCCCTTCTCTTCCGTCTCTCTTCTCCCTAAATCTACCTTCACCATGCTATCTCTTACCCCCATGGTAGACTCTCGACGCCAAATGCACCGACACCGTGTTAGGAGAAGTTTATGCTATCATCAGAGGTGAACTCCAAAAGATATTTAGGTTGATTTTAGGGCTGATATCTTCAGCCATATTTAGAGAATTAGCTACAACAATGTTCTTTTAATTCATTTCTTACTCTACAGAAGATATCTTGTCAAAATATGCAAGTATTATGCACCCTATGGCAAGGCAATGTTTGTAGATCATTCATAGATGCTTTGAGTTGAATTAAGAGGAGATTTTTCTCTTATTTCTTGGATGTGCTAACTTATCCTTATTAGAAACTCAATTTGAAGCTCTCTTGAAGCAAGTCTCTTTGCCCTACAAGCCTTGTAATTGATTCATAAGCTTTTGTCCCTAGCAGTCTACATTGAATGCAATCATGCAAAATTGATTCATGTATGAATGATGGGATGCAAAGTTGTTTATGATACATGACATCATATTGTACTTGATTTTTTGATTGCTCTTATAGTCGAGAAAACAAGCTTGATTTGAGTTAGAACTTATGAGATAATACTCTTGTGATCTTTGCTAAGAACATGTAGTTGGAAGCTCTATTAACATCTTCAAGAACTTGGCTTGAAACCTTCAACCCTTCTCTTATCTCTACTATCTCTGGAGTCTAAGATCTTGAATCCCCATACATTCTTCTCTCTCAAACCCCTGTGATTGATTGTGAAGTACCTCTTGAACCTTTAAAGATTCACTGTAATCTACTTATCTCCATAAAACACATCTCCATCTATCTTGTCCAGTTTTCTTGCCAAACCCTTGTGGTGACCTTCAACCCTACACGCTGTGACAATGCCTTACTTTCTGATGCATAGGATGGCTACCTTCCTTTAGAGGAATGGTATGAATAGCCAGGCTGGGAGGAATGCCTCTCAGCTTGTCATAACTCCAAGAAAAAATATCACGAATTTCTTAAATCAAGGACATAATCCTTTCTTTGTTTCGGACTAAGCATGGACCCTAATTTGATTGGCTGTGAATCATTCATTGTACCAAGGTCGAGCTCGATTACATCGACATCCCTTATCCTCTCCTAAGCCTCTATTGGCTCATTCAAGGTCACTTGGTAGATGTCCTCTGTAGTGGACCCCTCATTGGATTCGTCGCTCGATGATGTCTCACTAGAGCAGATGGAGCATCTGGCATATCAAACTCCGACGAAGACAAAAGGACTCTCTCAATCTGAGGAGATTTAGGATAGGCATCTACTAGTACACGTTTAGCACCTTGACCAAAGATCCATTGACTAGTTGAGTATATCAACCTAACAGTCTGCTTGTAGGATCCATGACCTGCCTAGGAACACTTGATAACTAGGATGCCCTACAAATCTAATGATCCTAAAGTCTAGAATGCATTCTACATTGGGAATGATCACCTAGACTTTAGTAATGCATCCTTTTGGGTATCTTAAACTGTCATCAGCCATTTGGAGGATTGTGGAGGAATCGTCTTTTATTTCTAATCCCAGTTTCTTCATCAATTTTGAACTCATAATGTTAACAAAAGATTCGGTGTCCACAATAGCATGGTTATTAACAGTCTGAGAGAGACATAGAGAGGTGGACCATGACAAAGACACAGGCTTAAAGGGTAGCAATCATGCTCCCTTGTGTTCATCAACACACAGTCACCAAAGTCAACTGTATGTACTACACACGTACAAAACAAAGTGACCTAGTACTTACCATGGTTAAGTTAGTGTGACTTAACTTTATTCAACTAGTGTAGGCCTATGAGTTTGAATATCAACACCCCCCCTCAAGCTCAAGTGGGGTACTTCACTCCAAGTAGTCCTCTGAAATGCATAAACTTACCTTTACCCAATGACTTGGTAAATATATATGCAACTTGGTCTTTTGTCCTCACATGGACCAAATCAATGTCACCTACAATCACTTTTGCTCTGATAAAGTGATAGTGTACTTCAATGTGCTTAGTCCTAACATGATAGATATGATTACTAGCTAGGAGCACACTACTCTTGTTGTCACAATAGAGTGTGACAGGCCTGACTTCCTACATGCCCAAATCATCAAGAAGCTTCATGAGCCATGCTGCCTCACATGCAGCTAATGTAGCACCTCTATACTCTGCCTTAACACTAGAGAGTGCAACTCTAGGTTGCTTCTTACTACTCCAGCTGACCATCCTACTCCCAAGGGAAAATGCATACCCACTAATAGATCTCGTGTCATAGGTACTTCATGCCCAGTTAGCATCTGTATATCCTATAAGCTCCAAAGGCTTACCATGCTCATAGAATAATAAACCATGATATGATGTACCCTTCACATACCTCAAGATCCTCCTCACTACATCCAAGTGTGGCTTCATAGGATTCTACATGAATTGGCTAATCAATCCAACTGAATAGCTAAGATTCGGTCTAGTAATGGTAAGGTAAATCAGGCTACCCACCATTTGTCTATACATAGTGACATTCCCAATCTCATGTCCAACATCTGCAAAGTAGCTTAACATTTTGTTCCAATGGAGTGCTCAATGCTTTGCAATCCAACATACCATACTTGCTCAACATGTCTTGGGCATATTGCTTCTATAAAAACCATGTACCATGAGGTGTAGAGACAACCTCAATCCCAATGAAATATTTCAGTTCACCCAAATCTTTGACCTAAAATTCAGCATGTAACATTTCCTTGATCTCTCCAATTCCTGTGACATCATCACTTGTAATGATCAAGTCATCCACATGTATGACTAATATCACATAACCAGCCCTTGTCTTCTTTGTGAATAGGCTATGATCAGCCTTGCCCATAGTAAAACCAAGTTTTTGTAAGCATGCACTTATCTTAGCATTCCAGCTCTAGGTGCTTGCTTCAACCCATATAATGCTTTCTTCAATCTACACACACATGTAGGAAAATCTGGATGCACATAGCCCTCAGGCTGATCCATGTATACTTCCTCAACCAAATCACCATTGAGAAAAGGATTCTTCACATCCATCTGATACATACTCCATCCTTTAGATGCTGCCAAAGCAATCATTGTCCTCATGGTTGCCATTTTAGCAATAGGACTGAATGTTTCTCATAATCAAGACCATATTTTTGTGAATACCCTTTTGCCACAAGTCTTGCCTTGTATCTTTCCAATGTGCCATCTAATTTGCACTTCACTTTGTACACCCATTTGCAACCGATAGCCATTTTTCCTTCAAGAAAATCAACCAAATCCCGAGTGTCATTTTCAGCCAATGCTGAATATTCCTCATCCATTGCCTTGCACCATTGATCATCCAAGATAGCTTTAGAAAACTTTCAAGGTTCCTTGAAGCTAGTGAATTTTTCCATATATGCATAGTGCCTCACTGTGTAACCACTATATGTAAGCCTATCCATAGGCTTCCTAACTCTTTCTGATCTCCTCAACTGAGGTGCAATATGAGACTCTCCTCTCTCATGAGGTGGTATGTATCTATGCCTCACACCAGGAGTCACAACTGATGGAATACCAAACTCACTATCCAAGGTGTCAGTGCTACCAGGTGAATCATAACCATAAGTGAGTGGCCATGTAACATCATCAAGTTTTCCTTTGCCTTTATCCACATTTCTCCCCCTCAGTGACATACCCGTGTCAGTGGATAAAGATGTTGAAGTCCTCAATCTACCTGTCCAAGGACTAACTGATGAAATAGCATCTTTAGAAGGCCCATAAATTTTTGCACTTTCATTTGTGCCTGCATGTACATGAGTCTCCTGACACACATCATCATCATTCAGCAAGGTGATCTCCTTCTCATGCCATGATTTCAGCTCATCAAATACCACATCTCTTGAGACTAATATCTCATGAGTAGAAGGGTTGTAGCATTTGTACACTTTTCTATCTTGTGCATACCCAATAAAGATGGCCTTTTCTGCCTTTGGATCAAGCTTCTTCCTTTTTTCATCTAGAACATGTACATATGCCAACAAGCATCCAAACACCTTAAGATGGCTAATGTCTGACTTTATCCCATAAAGCCTCTCATGAGGAGTCACCTCATGTATACCTACTGTTGGTGTACGATTCATGACATACACTACTGTAGCCATTACAGCCTCTGCCCAATATGCATTTGGTAGGCTTTTCTCATTCAACATGGCTCTAGCAAATTCCATGATCACCTTATTTTTCCTTTATGCCGCCACACCATTTTGTTGTGGTGTGTACCTACATGTCAATTGCCTTTTAATCCCATGAGCTGCCAAGAAGTGATCAAAGTATTTAGAAACATATTCTCCTCCACTATCAGATCTCAAGCATGAGATGTAGCAAGCCAATTCTTTCTCCACATGTCTCTTAAAATCCTGAAAAGCATCCATGACATCACTCTTGTGCTTCAACACATACAACCATGTGTACCTACTATAGCCATCTATGAATGACACATAGTAACGTGATTCCCCAGGAGATGCATTCTATGAGGGTCCCCATACATCAAAATATACAAGCCATAATGGTCTAGTAGTAGTGCGTACACGCCTCATAAATGGAAGCCTTGATTGCTTCCCAAATTGACAAGACTGACATACATGTCCCAATTCTGCATGCTTGAACTTAGGAAGTCCAAGTACAACTTGCTTATGCTACATATTCTTCAACTTTTGAACATTTACATGACCGATCCTTTTATGCCATATCTCAATGTCTCTTATTGCAACATTGTCATGTGAGTACATAGCAACATTCAATGTTGGAATTTTCATATCCAATGTAAACATTTTGCCATTTTTTTTGCCTTTAGCAACAAGTTTGCATC
The DNA here is from genome assembly GCF_053477565.2 of Lygodium microphyllum. Classification (NCBI taxonomy): domain Eukaryota; kingdom Viridiplantae; phylum Streptophyta; class Polypodiopsida; order Schizaeales; family Lygodiaceae; genus Lygodium; species Lygodium microphyllum. The sequence goes on along the minus strand of NC_141136.1, from coordinate 76,129,139 downwards.
CTTGACCATACTCTTCAATGTAGCATCCATCTCTATTGAATCTAACTTGTAGATTCTGTTCAACCATTTGTCCCACAGAAAGAAAGTTTTTGGTTATGGAGGGTACATGTGACTCATCATAGAGGCTCTTTTTCTTGTCACCATACATCATCAAGGGAATAGTACCTGTATGCATAATGTCATGCTACGTATCATTCCTTGTGCAAACATATTCATGAGTACCTTTCACCAATGTGTAAAACCACTCTCCATGAGGAGTCATGTGGTTAGATGCCCCTGAGTCTATATACCATATATCATCTGCTTTGCCTTGTACAAGCAACCCTTTCTTCACATGTTGCATTGCAAACAAATTGTCATTCTCCTGCATACCACTAGAAGAAGCATAACTACCATGTTGCTTCCCTCTTGCTCTCTGATCATTTTGCTTCTTATAGCAATCCTTAGCTACATGCTCATATTTTTCACAATAATGGAAATCCTTATTTGCATTTGATTGCTGCCCATGACTCATTTGAGGCTGCTGCCAAGTGCCTCTTCCTTTAGGTGAATAACCTCCTCTTCCACGAGTATTTGAGACACCTCTATTTGCTTGAGGATGCCTATTTTTCCATCCAATATCTTGTTGTCCACGGGCTGCATATGCATTTCTAGCACCTCATCCTCTAAAATTTGATATTCCCCTTCCACCTCTACCCCTTTGATTGGAGTAGAAGACACTGTCCCTGTTGTTTTTAGACCCAGTGGAACTTGTATTAAGTCCAAGTTTCACTTCTTCATGCAATAGAAGTGCCACAAGTTCATCAAAATCAAGCTGCTCCTGACACACTGAAATGGAAGTATCAAACTGCTTATATTCCTGTCCAAGTCCATGGAGGGTAGTAGCCACCAAATCATCATTGTCAACTTCAGCTCCAATTGAGCCTAGTTGTTATGCAATGGATCTGATCTCACTAACACAATCTTCAATAGACCTTCCATTCCTGGATATGTGGCTGAATTTTTGCTTCAGTTGTGTCTTTCTCGCATGAGTGACATGTCCATAATTCTTAATCAATAAGTCCCAAGCAGCTTTTGGGGAAGTACAGTTTGCAATTTGCATAGCTTTTGTGTCTGACACACATAATGACAACCAATGCAAGACCTTACTAGCCTTTTCCAACCAAGTCTTGTGTGCCTTTAACTGATCCTGTGTTGGAGGTCTATCCTCCGGTAGCTTGGGCTCATCTTCAAGACCTGTAACTAGGTCTCAATAGCCTCTTCCAATTAAAAAATTAGACATCCTAAATTTCCATAGAACGAAATTGTTGTAGTCTAGCTTCTCACCAACTATCTGAGTGATAGTATCCTTCTCTCATGTGTTTTCCATTTTCAAGGTCTTTAGCTTTGCAAAAAAAACCCAGTAAATTTTAGTTCACACTGATATCATACACTTCCAAACATGTGGCAAAGCACCAATGCTTGTCTATCTCTTTAGGCAACAATGCTACATAGTCTTACCACAAAGTGTTAACAGTCAGCCCCATTGCAAAAACTGTAGTAAATCAGTTCAAAAAATGAGTATGTAATGCTCATGACATTCCATATTTACAAAACCAGTCAATTTCCCAAAATGCCAGTAGGCAATATACTTTATTGACCTGTAATGCAACCAGTTTTTACTATAAAATTGTAGCAATAACACTTGCATTTTCAGACAGTACATGTCTTTTGTTCCCATTTAACTGCAATTACACTACATCAACAACTTTGCATTCCAATGTGAACAACGGGCTCGCAGGGCAGGTTGTCCAGGACACTACTATCATCTCTACTCATTAGTAGTATATGATGACGTTTTTCTGATTTCAGTCAGCTAGAGATTTGTCATGCTCCACTTGAGGGTATCGTGATTTGGTTGAAGGGTGGGTGCTCTTGGGATTCAATCTGCTACTTGCCAAGTACTCTACATTCAGTGCACTCAACTCACCACTTCACTTTGCAAGTACACCTTATCGTTGTGGAAACTTAGCTTCAGCGCTCCTTATCGCCTTAGTTGCATCAGCATATTTCGTCTTCTCCCAAGCATAGAGAGGAGACAAACAAGTGTTAATGGAAGACCTCAGAGTTCTTTCTGAGAGTTTCCATGCCCTTCTCATATCTCTTTGCTTGCCTTATGCCGTGGTGATGGAGGCCAGGGCTGCGTACCTTTTTGGCTTCTTCCATGGTGATTTGAGTATCTTTACAACCAAGGTCTTGAGTTCTTCTTTGTCTATCTAGATCGGCAAGACTACATTTCAAAGCTTTGATACCATATTAACATTCTGAGAGAGAGAGAGAGAGAGACAGAGAGGTGGACCATGACAAAGACACATGCTTAAGTTCATTGCATTCCATCAACACATAGTCACCAAAGTCAACTGTATGTACTACACACATACAAAACAAAATGACCTAGTACTTACCATGGTTAAGTCAGTATGACTTAACTTTATTCAATTAGGATAGGCCTATGAGCTTGAATCTCAACAATGGTTCACTAGTATGTTGCTTGACTGACTCCAGGGAGCAAAGGTCTTTTGATAGGCTATTATCAAATAAGAATTAGGAAGGAAGATATCTCTAAAACTACTTTTAACACAAGATACAATCATTATGGGGATTAACAAATGCTCCTACCACCTTCAACAAGTTGATGCAAGACATTTTCCAACCCTACCTTGACAACTTTGTCCTCGTCTTCTTTGACGATATCTTAATATGTTCCAAGAATGAAGAAGACCATGGACCATAGTTATGAGTAGTTCTTGAAACAATGAGAGCCCACAAACTGTATGCTAAAAAGAAGAAATGTCACGTTGCCTACCTAACAGTTTCCTAGTATCACGTTTTAGTGGTCCATCGGGGAACTATCCTAGATGACTTCGCTCGACACTCACGAGAATGCATAGGGTCTATCATCTAGGTTTCCCAAATTCCACCCCATAACAGAAGGTATCAGCCGTTCCAACTAGGATCAACCTGCAAGATTAGGGTCCTAATTTGACAACTGAGGTCTTGATGCATCAGCGAGCTCTATCAAAGGTGTCGTACAAGGGCTTCTTGTCCGATTGGAGCAATCATAGTTATCCTTGGTTCATGGAGTGCAATGCTTTTTTCCAGCAACTAGTTAGGATTCAAGGAACCTTAACGAAATTCTGGCACAACCGCTGCACCTTTCCCCTAAGATAATTATTGATCAAGGTTTTAAGACCTGAGCCTAGGTAAGTCAATGCTCGGCTCTGCCTGATTTCTCCTAATTAACATTTCATTCAATCTCTTGAAAGAAGCTCTGAGCTTACCAGGACTACCTATCCGTAGGATGGATCCGTCAGGGATCTCGCCCACCCACTTCCCACAAATGGTTTTCTTTAGTTTTCTAATTACCTATCACATTAAGTTATGACATATAAAAGCAACTTCGTTAATTAACCCATTATCATAGGTTCCTTTGCGTAATTTTATGACACAACACAAAGATAGAGAAAAATAATCTTTTGGCAAATTTATTTATTATTTCGTAAAAGTTATTTACAATGCTTTTTCCCTTCTACCTATGCAGAAGATAAAACCTCCATTCATCAGAAAATCCATTCTGTCTGTGCAGAAGAAAGTAAACCCTCCAAGATTTCCGTCCCTTCACTAGTACCAATGACTCCAGGATCCCATCCTAATTCGCGTGAAGGTCAGGAAGATCCTAGGAGTGATCGAGAGATTTACGGCCAAAGTCCCTTGACATTGCCGCCTCCTCCTGCCTAATGGATTCCTCACCGAGTGACCTCTCGCCATCGGGGCCAGTCCAAAGCTCCTCGTGGAGGTACAAAACAATCCCCCTTGGAGTAGGGTTCTGCATCTAGCCATGGGGGAGGCATAGCGCGATCTTTCCTCTTATTATCCTGATTATATATTTACAATTAGATCTAACTACTACAAGCACAATTAATCATTCTTGTGCAACCATCAATACATGCACAAATAAAAAAAAGAAATAGCAGCAAGTGTTTTTAGCATAGGAAGCAACCCCACCCAATTCTAGGGTTTCTCTTTTAAGGTCCCACCTTATTCTTAGGGTTTCGCTTCCTACTTGCAATTCTTTTTTCTGGATCCACAAGTTATTTTGCGAATTTGAAGTATGATTTATCCTTATGGAAACTTGGTATTTTCACCCTAAAAGATAATTTGGGTATTTATACCTATGGCAGGCAATTCATGTGCTGCCCTGCCCTAACCCACACTTAGCAGAATTTCAAATGCTTTTCCAAGTCTGTTTAGACATTAGAATTTGTATCGACAAATTCTTATCAATGTCCAATAAGTCTTATAAAATTTTGATATTTATTTAATTTTTTTGATACTGATAGTTTTAGGGTTCTTGAGTATTTCATAGTTGTTTTTGCTTCAACATCCTCGATATTTTAGGTAAGGTTTTCTCGTTGATTAATATGTGGGTTGACTCATGATATTGACGCTCTTGCTAATGTAACAATTAATATTAACATTGTGTGTGTTTTTAGCAAGAAAATAATTTTTATTTTATTCTGCTCATATTCTCTGGTTTAATCAACGATGTTCGACCATTTGTTGAACTTTCAACATTATCTAGGAATATCACTTTTCATTTAGCTATGTTATAAATGCAATGCTAATTGTTTTTCTGAAAAATTTATTCTAAGCAATGCAAAAATCATAAATTTAATTTTTCTTTCATCTTTCAGACATCGAATTATATTACTACGCACCTAGTTTATGCATGTCTAGTATATGTTTTCCTATACAATGTTTTGTTGATTTAATGCATTGATTATTTCATGATATTATTTAAATTATTTTCTATAAATTATTATAAGACTCATATGCATTTGTTTATCATTAGCAAAGTAAAATAGAGATAGTCACTTTCATGGAAAATTTATAAAATATTCCCTTCCCTAACATTGTCTATCTTTTTTTAGTTATTATAATCACATGCGTCATTACAAAATAACAATAAATATCACAAAATAAACCATAATTACGATATTTTCTTCATGATAGGCATATAATCCGTTTTCAAATGAAAGAGTCTTTTCAGTAAATAGTTTATTATCATATTACTTAGGCCATTTTTCTAAGCAGCATTTCATATGCATCTTCTTTAAAATGCGTTTATAATCATTTAAAGCCAAATATAGCGATAAGCTTATAAAATATTATTTTTTTCCAAACCGAAGAGATGTTACCTCTATCAGATTTGTAGTAATGGAGGTTTCGCCAATTCCTACTGTGTCATTTTCTCCATCGACCGCGTTTCTTGCTTCTTTTGCTTCAAATAGGCTTTTTGAATTTTTGCAACCTCGTGGAGCCATGGATGTCAAGTGAAATTAATGTGGTAGATAAGGGAGAGTTGGTGGTCGTCTAGAAAAATTTCGCCAACGTTTTGCTTAGCAATATGGCTGTATGGAAGAAAGGCGTAATAGGGGTAGAGAAAATGGAAATGAGGTAGAAAAAGGAGTAATTTTCCTTCTTCAAGGCTCAAGAGAATGGAAAAGAGATGTAGAGAAAAATTTTCATCATCAGAAGGTCTTCCTTCTTGCTTTCTTTGTGAAGGAGAGGGGCTGTATTTATAGCCATGAGGGGACGCATGCAGTCACTCATTCTTTTGGCTACTTGTCAAGAGCTAAGTAAGCTTGATAAAAAATGTTTTTTTGATTGCCTACCTGTTGGATGGTGGCATGGGGATGATTTTAAAATGCTTTCTCTCCCTCCAGAGGATGTAAGAAACGTCATGATTTTTTGTTTATTTTTTCAAAAACATCTTTTTTTCATCAAAACGACTTCATCTGGTAGTTTTTGGCCAGGTTATCTCATGACTTATCTATTTTATAAAGTCATGCCATACTCTTTGGTACTTAACTTACTCAATATCATACTTGTTTTTGTGCGATCTTTGTCTACCGATTAAGGCTTTTATGATTTGTCTTGCCATTGCAAAATCAATGCGATCTTTGATGCATTAAATGGAATCGGGAATGCTAAACAAATAGAGAAGGAATCTGAGTATATCTTTGGAGATAATATAAAAAAGGCAAAACGACATTGCAAAAGTGGAGAGACAGGAGGATTATTTTACTATTCTTCTCTCTTTTTTCCTTGTTTTAGGGAGGAGAGAGTGGGGGCTAAAAGGCCCATTTGTGAGTTTATTTTTTTTCTAATGCGAGGAGGGGTGAGGTGAGGCATGCAGTGTTTGTTAAAAAGGGATTGACCCAGTAATGATATTCATCCTACTTCGACTCTGCAGAGGGTATTCTAGCTATAGTAGATCTTGGCTTATGCTAAGCTACGTGGACTGGTTGTCATGGATTGGAGCAGGGCTCATCCCCAAAAGGATGGACCAAAAAGGGAAAAGGTGTATAGAAGGGGACAGTGCCCCGTCTATGCCATGAGGGATGTTGGTCAGGGATTCCTATGGCAGTAATGAGGGTTGCATGCCCTCAACATGGAGGTGGGAATGGTCACACACCTTCTAGATGTGTGGTGAGAGCAGGACCTGAGGAGCTCAGCCTGTCAAACCCAATTCTTCTCCCTACGCTAGACTATCATTGCTTGTGTGTGTTGACATTATCTATACATGGTCACAAAACTCATTGTTTATTTATGTACATATTGATGAATCCATGTCACTTCACGAGGATAAAAACCAATGGTAGAACTCAGGATTGTATTGGAGTGTGCCACACGCATCTAGTACTCATGGAAGCTTGCTCAATAACAATAGATATTTTGCAATATCAAGTAGCATGGTACCTTGTCCGAGTCTACTGGCAACATGTAACTCCTCCTCAGTGAGAACCTTATCAGCCAGAGAGTTCTCTTGGCTAGTTCCAGCTAAGTCCATACCCCAAATGGCATTCAATACTACTCAAAAGGAAGTTGGCGCCACATAGGTTGGGTCTCTTCAAGAATGCCAATTTGTAATGTCCCCCCCGGTGTTTCCCTCGTGCCTTCCCCATGCAAACCACCCCCCTTTTAAAATATTTAAATTTTTCTAAAAAAAATTTACCCCTCTCCTTCTCCCACCGACAGCATGTCGAGGGGAGAGAGAGAAGGAGTGAAGTGTCCAATGGGGGGCATGTAGCCCCCTAGATGGCAGGAGGCGTCGTCCTCCCCCCACCTTATAAGGGCACGGCAGCAAGACCTCCCCCCCGTCTGCCTGGACTACAGCGGCCCCCCTTCAACTCATGATAGGTAGCATTCCCCCTCCCTCCGTCTACAATACGGCCATCCTCCCCTCGTACTTCGTCATCTCCTCCCCCCCCTTCGTCTGGGGTACAGCGTGCCCTCCCCCCCCCCCCCCCCCCCCCCCGCGTGTCCTGATCAGCAACCCCCCTTGTGTGATCACCATAAAGAAGGAGAAGAGAGAGAGAGAGAGAAGGAGAAGAAGTAGGAGGAGAAGAGGGAGAGAGAGGAGAATAAGAAGAAGGAGAAGAAGAGGGAGAGAGAGAAGGAGGAGAAGAAGGAGAAGGAGGGAGAGAGAGAGAGAAGAAGAAGAAGAGGGAGAGCGAGAGATAAGAAGAAGAGAAGAAGGAGAAGAAGGAGAAGAAGAGGAGAGAGAGAGAGAAGGAGAAGAAGAAGAAGAAGAAGAAGAAGAAGAAGAAGGGGAAGAGAGAGAGAGAAGGAGAAGAAGAAGAAGAAGAAGAAGAGGGAGAGAGAGAAGGAGAAGAAGAGGGAGAGAAGAGAAGAAGAAGAAGAAGAGAGAGAGAGAAGGAGATGAAGATAAGGATCTTGAGAGACGTGGAAATGACTGGAGTTGCAGGACCATCATGAGTTGACAGAAATGCGGTTGGAAACACCGGCAGGAATGCAAATAACATGTCACCCCCCCGACCGCTCAGGCCCAGGTTCCTTGCTCTCGATCATATAGTAGCACATGTAAATAGATCTTTGAAATTGAAAATAATCCCATATCATGTAGCCAAGAGGAAAGGAAGATCTGCATGATAAAAGTACATAGAAAAGGAAAAGGACATATAGACTTGAATGAAATGATAGCTTTCTTTAAACAAAAGATGATAGACTTTATGTTGAAATTTTGCATGCGATGCTATTGTAGAGAACTGCATGAACTAACGAAGCCATATTATTTCTTGGGAAATTATAAGTTAGGTGATGGGGGGGAAGGATATTCCAGTTACATTTCATACATTGGGAATGGAAAGATAAGGGTGCACTAGGGGTTGCAATGACAGAAAAGGAAGGTATCACAATTGCATTAGGAATATATAAGGCAATCATAATTTATAATTCATTGAGAGTTAAATGAATCATAGGCCTTTGATTAACATACACTGCGTACGAATGTTTATTGCGTTCATGGCTTAGGTGGAAGGAAAGAAAAAGATAAAGAGTAAACATTCTGCATAGTATCACACTTAAAGATAGAAGGTTAGAAGATGTTGCATTTACTTAAAGATACAAGGTTAGAACATGTTGCATTTACTTAAAGTTGATGTTCAACTGAAGACCAACGAGGGTTTATTGCCATACCTTGAAAACCTAAGAACCCAACTCCAAGGACTTAGTTGTTTCTTTTCCAACAAAGGGTTGTCCATCAAAGGCTCTATGATTCTGAAACTCAATAAACTAGACAGATTGTCAAGTAAGTCGCAACTATCGAGGGCCGCACAAGACAAAGGGACCTTAGATTGAGTCCAAGATATAGTCCATTAGAACTATGGATTTAGGGCAGTTCTGAATTGCCAAGAAAGCAAATTGACCAACCAAGTTTACGACGACGGGATTGTCTAGGAACTATTTGACTATAGTATAGGGAAACCTAAGGTAGTGATAATTTGGGGTTGACGGGGTATAAACCCTAACCCAAGGGGGAGAGTGAACTTTAGGGATGTTGATTTATGCTAAGCATGTTGCTTGGAACTGTTGAAATGGTTTTAACGAAGGTTGATCTTGTTAAAGATGGATTGTTGACCCAAGTTATGCTTGGTTGTTTGGAAAGGGTATCTCCAAGTGAATATCGACTGGTTGTGTTGGTAAGAGGAGAGAATCTTACTAAGGATAGGTGGATCATAAGCAAGGTGATTGCTTGATGTGGTTTTGGATGCTAATCCAAGTTGTTGTGATTGATGATTTCATGGCTGAGTCTGTGATGACTGATTGCCATGGGAACAAAAAGGATGTTTTCCTAACTAAAGGATGTTAGGCTTGTTGTTTCAGCTTGATTGTTTCCGAAAGGATACTTAAGGATTGGTTGTGGTTTTGGATGAATATCCAAGTGATTATATTTTCATGGCAGGAACTGTAAGGATAAATTGCCATGGGAACAAAAGGGATGTTTTCCCTACTAAATGTTATTAGGCTGGTTACTTCAGCTGTGGATGATTTCCTAAAGGGATAATTAAGGAAGGATCGTGCTAGCTACCCCTCACAAACCGCCAAATCCTAACCAAGGGGGTTATGAATCCGCACTGGGAATGTGGACCAAACCCACTACGAGAGGTCTCTCCGTGGAAATTACTTGGCGTAGGAGGACACTTGGGTACCAGTGGGGGCTTTGGCCGTAAATCCCAATGCCTCTAGACCCTACACAAGTGTTCTACGTGAGTTGAGATGGGATCTCAAGGCCTTGATACTAGTTACAATGCGAAATCTTGGTAGGATAAAACTTCGGGTTTTTATTTCCAAGGTACGGAAGGATTTTTCTATGGAGGCACAAAGGAACACTTAATTCTCCTATATGGGTGGGAGACAAACATTAATCTGAAGATAAGTTAATGAAGTGTTTGATCTTATTTTATCTTGTTTTCGTGTCAGTGCCCTAAATTACGTAAAGGAACCTATGATTAACGGGTTAATTAAGGAAGCTACTTTTATGTGTCAAACATAATGTGGTAGGTAATTAGATAACTAAAACAACCCCCAAGGGAAGCGTGGTGGATTGAACAATGGGTCTATCCTATGGAAGGGTGGTCTTGGTTAGCCAAGAGCTTTTCTCAAAGGAAATGTTAATGAGAAATGTTAGGAAAGGTCGGACGATGACCTTAGACAATGTTGGCTAGAACCCTGATTCATACCATTTTAGGGGACTGGAATGGGACTATGCCCTATGGGCAAAGAGGTTGAGCAATGCATCCCTCTCGTTTCCCATTCTCTTTGAACCAAGTGTGATATGAGTCTTCTTGGGTCCAATTGTATCTATGCAAAGTGGAGCGGCTGCCGACCGAAGCTAGAAGGCCATTAGGAAGACTTGATTACAAGGAACCTGGACTTCAGGTCGAGATCTTAGTGGGAACGACCGGATAAGTTTCGTTGCGGGGCAGACTCGAGAGACCCTAGTTGGTAAACCCCGTGTCATTCCTTGGGAGTGCCGGGCGACCTCTTCTAGATATATCTCTCGATGGACTACTAAGACGTGTCCTGCGATTTGAGGAGTAGGCATGTTACACAATTAGCCAATTGCTCCTCTGAGACTCTGTCATAATCTGGGCTCCTAGTTTGGCCATTGCAGCATTGCTTTCAAAACAACATTTTTCAAATTGACTTGGACCCTCTGATTGTCACTTTAGTTGCTCTATTTCTAAGAGATTTGGTTGGCAGAGAATATCATTGAATGTTACAATTAAGAGTAGTTTGTCGGCTTCCTCATCAGAGTTTAGTCGCATGCGTTCATGCAGGAGCCTGTCAAAGTGCTCGTCAAGATGTTCTTGCTCTTCCCAGGATAGGGGAAATGGCAAGTATTCTTCAAGCTGCTCCTTAGGGAATGCACCCATGTCTGCAAGGACATAGACACGTGCAAACACTTTGAGCTTAGCATCCAACTTAGTTAAGAATTCTGCGACACTTCTATGTTCAAGGAGGGCTTGCTCGGTTGCTATCTCATGCAAGGTTCTAGGAGTTTCCCTAGGCTTTAGCATAGCTAGGGGCTTAGGCCCAGATGAGCAAGATTGGTCAATGCTAGTATTGCTTATGCTCTCGGGGTTTCCATGTTTCTCCTGAGGCCTTGCTACTATTGTGTCATGGTTCTCCTTGGATGTGACCAGCCTAGTTTGTCACCTTGTTGTGACAGTGTTGTATCCACTCTTGATTGGTCAATGCGAGTTCTGTGGTCGGTGGATTGAGTGCTGCAAGCAACCATTGATGGTAATGGTTGCTTTGATTTTTCAGAGCATATGGATGTGTCTAAGGTTTCACTGCTCTTAGGAGAGACATTAATGGGTCCATTGGTGGATGGGATTGATGTTTTATTCCTCAGCTCTTTAGTGTCCTCGGTCTCAAACTTATCAGCGTCTACCACTAGTTGCAACTGCCGTTGTTTCTGTTGTTTTGTACTTTTCTTCTTGGGAAATTGCGGTGTCTCCTTTAAGGACTCTGGACCTTGAACTAGGTCAATTGTTGATGTGCTCGGTTGGGCCTTAGCACTCTCTTTCTCTGGTGTGCTCTCATGGGACTTAGATGTGACCTGCTGAACAGCCTTGCTAGGTTGATTGGTCGGATACGTGATCTCCTTGGCCACATCTTTGAGAGGTTTCTCCTCAAGCCTAGGCTTTAGATGCTTTGGAAGTGCTGGAGTTGTCAAGGATGTTGGTTGCGGCACCTCCTCCACAAGTGAACTGCTACGGACACGTTCTACAAGGGGCATTGTCATGGCCAAGGGCTAAGATTGTTGTGATCCCTAATTGGAAATAGTAACAGTTATTTCAGTGGATTGGCTACTGTTAATAGATTTGCAGTGTCAGGTCCTCATGTAGATCGTAAGTGGTTGTGTCTTTTGTTGCCCTTTGAGAATTCACTTGTGTAGATTGAGCATCAATTGAGCTAGCCACAGTGGATTGCACAGGCATATCCTTGGGTCGAGAGCTATGGGTGGTGTCATGTTCCACTTCTTGGACATTTGGAATCTTAGTCAGAGATAGAGATTGGGACTGAGTAGCTACACTTGATGACTACTATTGTGCTTCTATGTCCATTTAGGCAAAGAGGGTGTAGGAGACTTGGGACTCCTAAGGGGCTTTGACACTGGCTAGAAGATTTGCTCGTGGCTATTAGATGATTTTGCCATTTTCTTTGTTTAGCATTTAACCTTGCCATGAGCAATGTGGTGCCTATGATGCCTGTTATCCTCTTATGAAATCAAAGGCTCCTCCGGCACTAGTGGCTTTTTCTTAACCTCAATAATTACATCTAATATCTACTCGTCACGTATGCTAGGGTGAGGACCTACCCTTCGAATAGTCCCGGTTGGTTTCTTGATTCTGACCATGAGGGGCTCGGTCACTCCCATGCCTTTCACTCGAGACTTGGTTTTTCATTTATATTTCCTCTTACGCTTCTTTACTCTTAATACGATCTAGCCTTCAATTGATAAAGGAGGTTTAGCAGGGTTTTTGGTATCCAAATCCATTGGTTACTTGCGTAATACCCTTGAGCATGTAGCAACGCTTTGGATATCCATCTCGGTGTAGATTTCTCTCTCTCTCCTACTCTCTTGAAACTCTGCAATGCACAATGTGTCCTTTCTTGCCACTCTTGGCCACTTATCATGCTGCCCAGACCTCTACTCACCTTAGTCTTGCTTTCCTTACTAGCGTTTAACCCAAATTTTCATTTTTTACCCTTCTTTTCCCTGTTTTAGCCTATTATATTTTTCGCTCCAATGTTTTGCTCCTATCCTTCCTAAATGCAAGAAAAAATCATAAGGAAAATACCTCCATCATGCTTTCCCAAGTCCAAGACAACAAAAACCTACTATCTAAGGAGATCAAATACCTCTTCAAAATCCCTTGCTTTCTACCTATCTACCTCAAGCACCGATTTGGGGGAAGCCCTACTTCGATGCTCGATGAAGCGCGCAAGCACTCAAGGCTTGAATCTGTTGGTCTCGGCAACGGAACCAAAATGTGGGAGCTTTCACTCAACCGCCAAGGCCCACGGACCGCTTATTGCTTCAAGCATTCCAAGCCGAGCACTAATGGCTACCTATCCATGAGTGTAGTGAGCTTACCTCCATGCCGCGCTACCTCTCACATATCTGACGCGCTACCTATCCATGAGTGTAGTGAGCTTACCTCCATGCTGATCAAGTTACCTCCTCTCCGGCGCACTCCAGTAGCTCCATGATCCAAGTGCAAGCTTCAAGCAAGCTCCATCCTCAAGCCCCACACTCCAAGCTCCATCGCCACGAGCAAGACAAGAGAAGAGAAGAGAAGAGAAGAAGAGAGGAGAATATGGAGAGCTTCTCCTCCCCGGTCCCTCACCCTCACACTCTCACACTCCCTCTCTCAAGCACAAGCTCAAGCAAGCAAGCAAGAAGAAGAAGAAGAAGAGGAGGAGAGCCACTTTTGGCCACACACAAGAATGAGCTTCTTATTCACTTTTCAACTTTATATACAAAACCCTAAATCCCTTTTCGGCGGTTGTCCCCTTATCCCCTTTTTTACATGGCCGGCCATGGCCTAGGCCATTTTTACCATTGTCCTCTTATCTTCCTAGCTTCCTTTCCACTGCTGCCCATCTACATTTAAAAATTGCATGGGTGCGAGCCCAACACTCTTAAAATAAACCATGGTGCATCTTGCGCTTTTTTACAAAAGTATAGACTTGCACTTTTTCTCATGTGCCTTTTTCCTTGATTTGGGACTTTTCTGCACTTCTTGTGTTTCCAGATTCTTCTTGGCATGCCTTTGTCTTTTGTTTCACTTTTGCCTTGGCCTTATCTTCTGCTTTAGATTTTCCAAATTCTCCACCTTGTTCGTCTGAGGGTTAACATGGTGGAGCAAAGGATATTAGGTTATTAAGTAGCAAGACAGATCCTTTGTGTGGGAAATTAAGGTCTACTACCACCATTGTCAACGACTTCTGACTAGTCTTCCTATTGAGTTCAGTGAGGAAGGAGGGATTATGCATGTTATGCATCCTCTCTCTCTGCTTGATTTTGATTATCATAAGTAAGAGTGAGCCGATTATTATGGTGTGGCCTATCAATGAAGCTTGGGTTTATACTCTATATTTTGACGGAGCTTCCAAAGAGCCTACTAAACATGCAAGCATTGGTGTGGGAATTAAAGATCCCCGATGTAGGGTTGTCATGAAGATGGGAGTCTATTTAGGACCCTCTTTTACTAATAATATGGCAGAATACAAGGCCTTGATCATGGGGCTCAATGTTGTCCGATGTGAAGGTATCCGTCGATTATTGGTTAAGGGTGATTCGCAGTTAGTAATCAATCAGTTAAATGGGACCTATAGTGTATGGAATCCCATATTATGGATGTATTGTCGTCCAACCTTGGATATGTCGCATATCTTTGAGATAGTGACTTGTCAATTAGTTCCTCAATAATGGAATCTCTTTGCGGTAGATTCCCTAGCTAACTATGCTTTCGTGGAAGATATCTTTTTCAATTGTGGTCCAAGGGAGCCCTTACAATTACCTCCTAACATTAGTCCTAGACTAATTTGGGGTCTTCTTGCTGACACGTCATATTTCAACGGCTGTTGATGGTTAGTTTGGGTTATGAGTTAGGCAGCAAGTGAGCACGTTTCTACTCTATCATGGACACACATGATTGTGTATTGTCACATTCGTCGAACACCCCTTGCTGTTTATGCAAGGGGGTTAGCTAATAACCTGATGCACTTAGTGTAGGGCTTCAGAGGCCTTTTCATTGGTTGGTTTTATGCTTTAGTAGACTAACTTTAGGAACAAGGGATTTTTTTAATAGTACGTTGTAATGCCCTATTCTCCTTGGGTCACTCTATGCTCAACTCTCTTCTTTTTACATGCCCAGGCATGAAAACCTTGGAAGGAAAATATGCTATAAGAAAAAATATGATGACCAAGCTATAGGAGTCCTCGCCTAGTAGGAGGTCTTGGTCTAGTTGTCGTAAGTTAGGTAGGTAGTTCAGACCACCACTAGGATGACCTCTTTGTTAGGTTTTTTAGCTAGTCCATGTGTTAGAGCAGTTGGTTAGCGACTTGCTCTAGATTTCTGTCAAATTATGCTAGACCTATCCCTCGTGGATTCTCATGCCTTGATTCTATCAGGCGGTAGGGTGAGAGTTGTTCTTGTGCTTTGAGGAGTATATTTTTTGTGGTAGCTTGATGCTTTCTTTGATTGTTGTTTGTGCAGATAAGTTCGTGGGATTCGATGGGTTGAGTCACCCTATCCTATATGGTCGCCAATGAGAGCAGTATTTAAAGACCCGTGAAGTGCCAAGATGGAGCGGATTAGTGTAAATTTTAGGCAAGAATTTAAAGGTGACAGAAGCACAACATGAAGATTCGACAATTTAGAGACCAAGGAAGATGGAAATGTAAAACTTCGATTGTTATGGTAGTTGTGGATTTTTAGTAATTTTTTCGACAGTCAGATTGAAGAGGGACGGCTTCCCAACCATTCGCGATGGCAAGTCAGACATGGAGGATTTTTGGGATTTGGATTTCGGTGCCAAACAGGCAAGATATGGGAGGCCAGACGTTGCCAAGGTTAAAATGGCAAAAGATTTAAAAAATTTTGGGCATGGCACTTTGAGGGGCCAATGCCCCCCCCAAAATATTTGTGAGGGAGGATGTTTTTTCAAACGATGCAGAAAAAAGCGATGCCTCCCCTTGCACCGATTTTGTGGAGGAGGGGGGTATGATGGCTATAAGCGAGGCTTCAATCAGATCACGACTGATTTTTTTGCTTTCCATCTCCAGTTTGTTGATTGAAAAATGGCTACCCGATGAAGGAGTTGGAAATTTAGTCTTTGATGCCAGGAGGCATATTCCACGGTGGATTCCGTGAGGTTTTACGGTGGATTCCGTAAACTTATTTAGATGACCGGGGCTCATACGCAAAGAGGATTCTTTGTGCGAGAAGTTGATGGGGACGCCTGTCCTTTTCGGGCGTTTCATTAATTTAGTGTGTACATGGGTGATTCCATAGCGGGTGATTCCGCAAAATGCATATTAAATTAATAAACGTTTATGAGTTTAGAGTGCGCACTCGTAATAAATTAAGGTTAGGATTTATTTCTAACCAGTTGATTTATTTATGTAGCTGAAGACTGCTAGGTATTCACTTTTGTCGGTTTAATTGTGTTATTTTACTAACGATTGTGAATGCTTCAGTTGATGTGTAGAGATAGCAGCAGTGGCGGAGGAAAGCATTGGAGTCTAGCGGGTTTCCGACCTTTGGATATATTTTGATAGGCGCCACGCCTATATTTTGATTATGTCTATAGAGACATCGACTATTTATTATTATTTTGTATGCGCTTATGCGCCTGGATATGTTATTTTTATTTGGACATTGAGATTGGGCGTGCCAGACTCTTTGGGCACCGTCCATTAGCTTTATTTTCCTATTTTTGGTAGAAAGCAAACTCAAAAGCTAAAAGCTTGTATATTTTTGTAATTGGGCTATTTTTGAGCAAAAAGATTGAAAATATATATTAAATACATGCTTTGTGAAGCGCTCACACAAGGCATGGGGGAGATTCAACCCAATTTGTCTCTTGTCTCATGTCGTGCTTGTTTTTACATTGATTTTTGTGCTAAAAAGTAGAGTGCTTTGTTCTTGGGGACCTTTGGGAATTCACTACGTGAGCTACCTGTGTCCGATCTGCGCACCAGTGGTATCAGAGCGGAGCAGAGATCAAGGGCTTCCAATCGCTACCAATCTCGGGCGAAGGCGGAGCTCCAGGAACAAACGGCCTCTACAGTCAATCTCGTCGCGAACCGTCGATACAGGCAGATTTCTGGCGATCAAGAACCCCTGTTTCCACTGTCAGATCGCGAAGGACCACTCTCTGTCGGCGGAGGACCACTCATCCATTCTCTTCATGAAGTCGTGGAGTTACAGATAAGCTTGCCTAATTTTCTCATTCTTTCATTAAAAAAAAAGGCTTAAGACAAAGCTTAAGAAGCTTTAAAAGCTTCTAATCTTCAAATCGACCTACAAGAGGAGGCGCCCGAAATTTTCGGCGGAAAAAACGGACCCCCCCCCCCTCACGATCAGAAAACGGCGGCCTATTTTCCTCCTTCTTAAGCTTCTTAAGCTTAAGCTTAACTAATTAAGCTTAAGTCCCTCCATACTCTGCAAGTCAGTGAAGGCAGAGAAGTCAAAAAACTCCGGGTCTCGCACTACAGAAGACAAGTTCAGTAAGTCACTTGGAATCAAGTACTGCAAGTCCTGCAAATCGGCTAAGTCCAGCAAGTCTACAACCCTGCAAGTCTGCTAAGTCTGCAACTCTGCAAGTCAGACTAAATCAAAACTGACTAACGCTCGAAACTCCTAGAAGACTTGTTCGTTTGCAAAAACTCAGAACTGGAAAGTTGTTCGCAGCAAGCTGTTTTACCTATCTACAAGTTCGTTGAAGTACTTTCAGCAAACAGAGACAGAAATATTTCAGAATTTCTGAAAATTGAAGAAGAAAATACCCAAAAATACATAGCCTTGTAACCCCAAATTTGAGCTACGCTCATCCCGCTAACTGATTTTGAGTGAGAAAGGTTTGTTGAGTTTTACAGGATGACTACCCCACTTATGGATGATCCTATGGCTGAAGACGACCTACCCGAGCCTACCATGGAGCAAAAGCTGGATCTTATTATGTTACAATTGGACGAAGAGCGAAGAGCTAGGCAAGCCTTGCAAGCGCAATTGACAAAGCTACAAGGAGCGTCCACTGATAAAGAAGAACCCCAAGCTGAAGATCTGATTCGCCGTACCATCGACGCCACTCTTGAAGCACAAACCATTCGCAAGGAATCCAAGATAAGTAAACGAAGTTTCAAGTTTCGTACTTTCAATGGCATAAGAGAAGGAAAGACTGTTTTATCATTCATTAGCCAATTTGATGACTATTTCCATGAGGAAACTTATCCTGAGAAAGATAAAATCAAGTGTGTTACTAATCATCTGATAGATAGAGCATCACTTTGGTGGACTGTCGTCCGCAAGAGCATAGAATGTCCTGCTACATGGGAAGATTTCAAGAAGAAGTTTATGCAAAATTTTCTTCCTCCGCAATTTCATGAGAAGGCTATCAAGCAATGGGATTTACTTCAACAACGCGACCGTGAGCCTATTCCACAGTATACAGAGCGTTTTTGGAATGCACTCCTACAGCTACGCATGCTTGAAGACGTACCAGAGACGACCCATAAGCGGAAGTACATGTCTGGACTTCTTGGACATTACTACGCTGAGGTGAATATGTTCAAGCCTGCTACTCTTGAAGATGCTATCTCCTTAGCTCACGACACTGAAGATAAGTTACGTGGAAGAGATCGACGACCACAGCCATTCCAAGCAAACGGTAATTATGGATCTAAACAATTCAATTCCAATTTCAGAAGGTTTAATCCAGGTCGTTTTTCATCACCATCTTTCCGCAAGAATTGGCCTAAACCACCTGCATTACCATCCACTGTCAATCCAAACCCTAAGCCTATCCAACAAGCAAATCCAAATATACCCAGACTCCCAGCCATTGCAAATAATGTGACCAAAGCCAAGCCCATCGTATGCTACAAGTGTCACCAGCCAGGCCATCTCGCAGCAAATTGTCATTCAAAGAAGCCATCAGCACATATCAACTACCTTGGAGCTATGGACGAGGACGAGCATGAGGATATGCCGGACTTCACTGAAGAAGAAGATGATCCTACTACTACTTCCGACACTTTACCAGGTATGCCTACTTTACATTCATTGTTGACTATGAAATGTATGGTGCATGGAAAAGAAAGAATTGTATTGCATGATGACGGTAGTACGCATGATTTTATTTCAGCAAAATTGGTAAAGGAATTGAAATTGCATACAGTACCTACGCACTATCGCATAAAAGCTGCATTTTTAGGCACTAGGTACAATGGCACACAAGAAGTTCAAGATTTAGAAATTCAAATTGGTCCATATATTGAAAGAAGAAATTTCTTAGTTGTCCCATTACAGTCTAGCGACATTATTCTAGGAATGCCATGGAGACACCAACATAATCCCAATATAGATTATTCCACACACACAATGAATATTAATTTTCAAGGAAAATCTATTACATTATTTGGTATGCATGCATCTCATATGTTTCCACTGCTTTCGCATACTCAAGCAAAACGTGCACTACGCAAGAATACTAAATCATATCTCATTTGGGTGAATGAATTGCATGCAAAAGAAACTCATATGCACCCTAGGCACAAGGAATTTCTTGCATATTTTAAGGACTGTTTTGCAGAAGACCTACCACCAGGTTTACCTCCATCACGTCCAGAAGACCATAAGATTGACCTAATACCTGGCACACAACCACCTTGCAAAGCCCCATATAGGCACAATCAAACAGAGCAAAAAGAAATCCAGAGTCAAGTAGAAGAATTACTAAATAGAGGTTTAATTCGACCTAGCAGTTCTCCATTCGGTGCACCTGTGCTCTTAGTCAAGAAAAAGAATAATACTTATCGGATGTGTATTGACTACCGAGCATTAAACAAGATCACTGTAAAGAATAGGTATCCTATACCTAGAGTTGATGACCTTATGGACAAACTGCAAGGATCTTCTATATTTAGTAAAATTGACCTTAAATCTGGATATCATCAGGTGAGGTTAGATAGATCTGACATATTTAAGACTGCATTCAGGACACAGTTTGGCCATTACGAATTCTTAGTTATGCCATTCGGATTAACTAATGCACCTGCTACTTTCAGTAGAATGATGAACCGTATTTTTCTAAAATATCAATATTGTGTGATTGTTTTCTTTGATGATATTCTAGTGTTCAGTCAAAGTGAAAAAGAGCATTATGAGCATTTATCATTAGTTTTTCAATTACTGAAAGAAAATCAATTGTTTGCAAATCCTGACAAGAGTGAATTCTTTAAGACAGAAATAGAATATCTAGGTCATATTGTATCAGAAGAAGGAATAAAAGTTGATCCTAAGAAAATTGACGCAATATTGCATTGGCCTATTCCTAAAAATGTACATGACTTACGCTCATTCCTTGGTCTTGCTAGTTTCTATAGGAAGTTTGTACGTAATTTCTCATTACTTGCTTTACCATTGACCAAACTTCTTAAGAAAGGCATTGTTTATCAATGGACTGAAAACCAGCAGAAATCTTTTGATTTACTTAAACGTGCATTGACCAATGCCCCTGTCCTACAATTACCTGACTTTAACAGACCATTCTTTTTAGTTGTGACTGATGCTAGCGGATCAGGAATAGGAGCCGTGCTAATGCAAGACAACCATCCAGTAGCATATTCTAGTTCTAAGCTGAAACCCTCTGAGCTTAAATATTCCACCTATGACAAGGAACTCTTAGCAGTTGTACAAGCATTGAAACAATGGAAGCATTATTTAATGGGTTCAGAATTCATGATAAAGACCGACCAGCAAAGCATTAGACATCTACTTAGCCAACCCCAAATTTCTGACCGTCATATCAAATGGGCTTCATTCATTCAAAGTTTCCATCCTATCATTCAATACCAACCTGGAAAAGAAAATGTAGTTGCTGATGCATTGAGTAGAAGACCTGCAATTCATAACATTTCTATCATATCTTTTGATTCTTTGATTGCTATGAAAGACACATATCACCAGGATATTACTTTTCATTCTGATTGGCAAAAATTAGTTCAAAATAATTTCATTCCTGTTGATTCATTGTCATATAATGATGGATTCATGTTCTTTGAAAAGAGACTGTGTGTTACTATTCCATTCCGATCTTTTATCTTGAATGAAATTCATTGTCCCCCATATCAAGGTCATAGAGGTATCATTTCTACATTACGCATGTTAACTGAAGATTTTTATTGGCCGCATATGGATGCAGATGTGTCTAATTTTGTTTCTGAATGTCTGATTTGTCAAAGAATAAAGAGACATCATGGTAAACAGTATGGGTTATTAATGCCTTTATCTATTCCATCTAAACCTTGGGAACATATATCTATGGATTTCATTACTGGATTACCAAATACTAAATCTAACCATGACATGATTTGGACAATTGTAGATAGATTTAGTAAGCAAGCATATTTCATTGCATGTAAGAAAACTTTAACAGCATCACAAGCAGCACAGTTGTTTTTGAAAACTGTTTTTACTAACCATGGATTGCCGAAAGTCATTATTTCAGATAGAGATTCTAGATTTTGTAATAATTTCTGGATTACACTGTTTGCAAATCTAGGCACAAAGATTGATTTCTCATCTGCATTTCATCCAGAAACAAATGGACAAACAGAAGCCACAAATAGCACTATTTTAGATCTTTTACGTGCATACACTATCTCTAAACCTCAAACATGGGATACTCATTTGCATTTATTACAGTTTGCATATAACAATACACCGCACACATCTACAAAGAAAGCACCTTTTGAAGTTATTTATGGATATAGATTATCTACACCTGTTGCATCTTTGTCTAATAGAATACAAAGTGCCGATGATATTGCTGTTATGCATAACACTATTTTTGATGAGGTCAAGGATATGATTGCTAAAGCCCAACAATCATATACCAAACAAGCCAACAAGAAAAGACAAGCCATGAATTTCAAAGTTGATGATTATGTTTGGCTTAGAATAGAAAAGCGTAGACTGCAAAGTGTAGATAGACATCCAGTTGTCAAATTAGCCCCTAGATTCTACGGACCATTTAGAATTATTCATAAGATTAATGACAATGCATTCAAGTTAGAACTGCCATCACATTGGAAAATTCATAATACCTTCCATATTAGTTTATTGAGACCATTTAGAGGACAATTACCTATCCACCCTGTCTATGAAAACCCACCTTTACTAGAAGAAGAGACTGAAATCCTTGAACCAGAAGCCATCATAGACACTGATTACATGACCACTAGAACTGGCCGAAGGTACTCTAGATATCTCGTGAAATTTAAGAACCATCCTGTAGAGGAAGCACAATGGATGCACGCTAGAGACCTAAATGCTTTCCCCACTCTGTTAGCTCCACATTGAGCTAATAGCAATTGAGGTCAATTGCTATCCCACCCCGGGGGTATGATGCCAGGAGGCATATTCCACGGTGGATTCCGTGAGGTTTTACGGTGGATTTCGTAAACTTATTTAGATGACCGGGGCTCATACGCAAAGAGGATTCTTTGTGCGAGAAGTTGATGGGGACGCCTGTCCTTTTCGGGCGTTTCATTAATTTAGTGTGTACATGGGTGATTCCATAGCGGGTGATTCCGCAAAATGCATATTAAATTAATAAACGTTTATGAGTTTAGAGTGCGCACTCGTAATAAATTAAGGTTAGGATTTATTTCTAACCAGTTGATTTATTTATGTAGCTGAAGACTGCTAGGTATTCACTTTTGTCGGTTTAATTGTGTTATTTTACTAACGATTGTGAATGCTTCAGTTGATGTGTAGAGATAGCAGCAGTGGCGGAGGAAAGCATTGGAGTCTAGCGGGTTTCCGACCTTTGGATATATTTTGATAGGCGCCACGCCTATATTTTGATTATGTCTATAGAGACATCGACTATTTATTATTATTTTGTATGCGCTTATGCGCCTGGATATGTTATTTTTATTTGGACATTGAGATTGGGCGTGCCAGACTCTTTGGGCACCGTCCATTAGCTTTATTTTCCTATTTTTGGTAGAAAGCAAACTCAAAAGCTAAAAGCTTGTATATTTTTGTAATTGGGCTATTTTTGAGCAAAAAGATTGAAAATATATATTAAATACATGCTTTGTGAAGCGCTCACACAAGGCATGGGGGAGATTCAACCCAATTTGTCTCTTGTCTCATGTCGTGCTTGTTTTTACATTGATTTTTGTGCTAAAAAGTAGAGTGCTTTGTTCTTGGGGACCTTTGGGAATTCACTACGTGAGCTACCTGCGTCCGATCTGCGCACCAGTCTTTCTCTCTCCTACCTCCTCTCTCCTCTTGAAGGTTGTTCACATCCATGATTCTACGGAAGAAGGGAAGGAGTTGGATGCCAAATGTTGATGGAATAATGAAACCAGAGCGGGTAGATCAGAGTAAGAGAGAGTGTCAGTGGCCAAAAATGAGTGTCACCGGCCTCCCAATCATCAAATATGTGCCTCTAAAGCTAGGTTTCTATACACATGCAATCATTTTATTTGTTTTATGAAAGATGTTTGATGAAATTGTTTGTAAATGGATTCCTTTGATTGATAATGCTGAAATTTCCCAAAGATTTTGAAGAAAACTAGACAATTTAGTCGTTTAATAATTTATATCAAAACATGAAAAACTCACAATTATGCAATTTTCATGAAAATGATAAGTTTTGGGAGTTTTGTTGTGATTTTGGGGTTCATATGGATTAGAAATGAATATAAAATCAATGCTCACTAATCATGTTCAGTTCCAACTCATAAATCAAACCTTAGTAATTGTGATCAGTTCCAACTCATAAATAAAAAATATCAGAATTTTTATCTCAATAAATTAAAAAATAGTGAAAAAATGGAAAATTTTAGTTTTTTGTTCTAGAAATTAAGAAAAGTATGTTTTATGTCCATGAATGTATGGTGTGGCTATAGCACGCAGGATAAGTCTCGATTCAGCCATGTCTTCTATGTTAAAGTCTATTTTTACTACTTTTTACAAGAAAAACACATGAAAAACCACTCTTTACACCTATCAACAAAGCACAACCTAAATGATAGGGGGAAAGAGGGGTTTTGATGCTGATTAGTTGCTGAGAACATTTGAAATTTTGATCTATTTGTTTGTGCATACCATGTAAGACGTTTATAAATTAAGTTAAAAGGGGTCAAGCAACACGAGGATGCTCGAGGCTGACTCTTAGCAACAAAGCATGATGTGTAGGCTGAAATCATTGAAAGAAATGTTTGTTGTACTTCATAATGTTGATTTATGAATCATAAATTGTTTGAGCACTATGGCATCCACAGTTGCATTGTGCATATCACATGGTGTAAGCCCTGGATGCATTACAATTGGTTTCTTATTCATATGATCCATGCTGAGTTGTGAGACACCTAAGATCTAGGTTTAGGCATTCGATTCCTTGGAAAATTGTTAAGTAAGGAAATATCTTATCTCCTAGATCATTCTAAAGTAAGTGTGGAGTTTGTGACACCTGTGTTATTTGTGTTAGCGGTGTATCGAGGGTGTCAAGTATCGCGTGGTGGGGGGACTTGCTTGAGGTGCTACGCCAAACACAGTGTATACACAAGAGGAAGCTCACTCAAGAACACATGAAGAGAGATGGAGGTCAAAACTTTTTCTTGCTGGTTTCTTCATCAACACACTATACAATGTACACAAAGTATAGATAAGATACAACATAAAGGAAAGTGGCCTTCTAAGTCAAACAGTGCATAATCGACTACACTAATCGACTGGTGTTATATCTTTGCCAGCTGTAGGTAGATGTAACAAACTAAATATAATAAGTGATAAGTCAGTGGCCATGTGAATATCATAATGACCACCAACGTGCTAAGTGTAGACGTGCAGACCCATCTAGCCAGGCAGTCCATCATCAATGTCCGTACATGTTGAGCTTGCCATCTCAACACTCCCTCTCAAGCTCAATTCTATCTCTATAACTCCAAGTAAGCTTCAGAACTTTCGAAGCTTCTCTACACCCAATGCCTTTGTGAAAATGTCACCTATCTGATCCTGTGTGTGACATATACCAAGTCAATCTCTCCTGCAAGTACCTTCTCTCTCACAAAGTGGTAGTGCACCTCAATGTGTTTTGTCCTAGCATGGAACACTGGATTCCTAGCTAGCTGTATGTTGCTCATGTTGTCACAATGAATGACAACTGGACCATCTCCCTGCACGTCCAAATCACCTAATAACTTTTGCAGCCATACCACCTCACATGCTACCATAGCAGCACCTCTGTACTCAACCTCTGTACTCGATAAAGCAACTATAGATTGCTTTTTGCTGCTCCATGTAATTGCTGCACTACCAAGGGAAAACATGAATCCACTTGTAGATCTTCTATCTGACATGCTACCAACCCAATCTGCATCCGTGTATCTAAAGACCTGTATATCCTTACCTGCCTCATAAAAAAGTCCATAATGTAAAGTGAAATTCAAGTACCTCAATATATGTCTAACTGCATCAAAATGAGGCTTTCTAAGCATCTGCATAAACTGACTGACAAGGCCAACAACATAGCTCAAGTCTAGCCTTGTGATAGTCATGTAAATCAAACTCCCTACTATCCTCCTGAACATAGTAGAGTCTTCTATCTCATCCCCAACATCAACACTGAAAGAGACTTACATGTTGTCATACCATACTTGGATAACATATCCAAGCCATACTCCCTTTGGGACAGTCATATGCCATCATCACATCTGATCACCTCAATACCAAGAAAGTATCTCAGCTCACCCAAATCTTTCATCTCAAACTTCTTCTTCAAGAAGTCCTTAACTTTAGCAATCC
This sequence comes from Lygodium microphyllum, assembly GCF_053477565.2. Taxonomy (NCBI): domain Eukaryota; kingdom Viridiplantae; phylum Streptophyta; class Polypodiopsida; order Schizaeales; family Lygodiaceae; genus Lygodium; species Lygodium microphyllum. The sequence goes on along the minus strand of NC_141136.1, from coordinate 76,103,670 downwards.
CAGTGTCACTATCACCTGTAATAATCAAGTCATCCACATAGATGACTATGATGACCAAACCTGCATCTCCCTTTCTCACATAAAGTGAGTGATCAGCATCAAAAATACAAAATTCAATATTGACAAGATACTCTCCAATCTTGCCAGACCATGCTCTAGGTACTTGCTTCAGCCCATAGAACGCCTTCTTTAACCTGCACACATATGTGGAATGCTCTAAATCCTCACAACCTGCTGGCTACTCCATATACACTTCTTCTTGCAATTCACCATGCAAGAAGGCATTCTTAACATCCATTTGCTGCAAACTCCAACCTTTGGCTGCTGCCAAGGCAATCACACATCTAACAGTTGCCATCCTAGCAACTGGATTGAATATCTCTTCATAATCTATGCCATATGTTTGAGCATAGCCTTTTGCAACCAACCTAGCTTTATACCTGCTAATTGAACCATCTGCATTATGCTTGACTTTGTAAAACCACTTACAACCAATAGCTTTCTTACCTTTAGGTAAGGGTACCAAATCCCAAGTCTTATTGGCTTCTAATGAAGCCATCTCCTCATCCATTGCTACATCCCAATGAGCATGACCAACAACATCCTCAAAACAAGTGGGCTCAACATCCTCAACTAGTTTCACCATATAAGCATAATGGTGAGCTGCATAACCTTCAAAACCAAATCTTTTAATAGGGTATCTGACTCTGCTAGATCTGCGTACCACCAGATCACTCAATGGATCCTTTACATTACTATGAGCTCTCAATCCCTTCTTAGTTTCTTTAAGAAAAATAACTTTTTACAATGTTTTCTATTCTAACTAGAATGATGTAAACCTAAAGGTATTATTCTCTCCAAGTTCAATTCCTAAACTAGTATTGGAACTTCTAGGATACTATCTAGAATTCAAAGGGTAGTTGACAGTTTGTAAGAGCGTAAGGAGTTTATGACCAAAGCTCCCTGGTATCCTCACCTCCTCCCGTTGACTAGAGTTCCCTACGGTAAGACCTTTCCCATCATGATTAGTCTATACTCACTAACACGAAACCAAAAAAAGAAAACCCCTTGGAGTAGGTTTTATTCACACTTGCCTTGGGGAGGTCTAGCGCCATCAAGAACACTACCTCAGTTAGCATTTTGTGTTCACCCGAATATTGCCTCAGTCAATGATCTGTACTCGGTCATCCATCTTTTAGCCTAATGACTTTAGGAAAGATTAGTACCTAACTTACAATCACGAACATCTTAATTCGGATGCATTAAACATAAAATTTTAACAAATTTTTTTCCAAGGAAAATATTTTATTTCCAAAAATAATAATATTAAGGAAAAACTTAGCATAAGTGGCAATACCTTCCAATAGTCTTCTCAAAATTTCCCTTCCTCTGGATCTAGTTTCATTCTTGAGAATAACTCCTGTAATGTCCCAATTACTTAGTTTATTTTAATAAAAAATGTGCATATACATTCCAAAGAAAATTGATTTGTGTTGCACATCCACACATGGTAAAAACTACAGAATCTCTACAGGATTTACAGGAAGCAGGACTGGTTTACTAGACTAGCCTAAAATCTCTAGTATCATGTTTAGATGACTTAATTTCCACTTTAGATAGATCCAAATATATACTATGAATTATTTTGAAGGGGATAAGTCTTCCAAGACAAAATATCGATAAAAATAATGCGATTTACGAAAACCGTTATTTTTGCCTATTTTTTATGGATTTTTGCAATTTTGTCCATGCTTATCGACCAAATGCATTCCGATCATTTTAGGTACCCAAATGTCTATATTTGGAGTTCATACGACAAAGCTATGATCCAAACAAGTTGTACGGTAGAAATAAATAAAAATCTTTGTCATCGATGATGTCATCAAAAATGCCAAAAAGTAGGTACCATTTCTTTACTCCCCCTCTCACTACTATATAAACAGGGGTAGAGCGTCACATCAAACACACATACACACAACGACCCATGCAGAAGTCTCTTTGCTACTATTGACGCAACGAAGCTCTCCTGCAATCAGCCTAGTCTCTCTCTCTCTCTCTCTTTCTCTCTCTCTCTAACTCTACATGGAAGCGATGCCCATCAAGCTTCTCCCATGGCTCCCAAGAGACGACGAGATGCTGAGCAAGATCACGCTCAGAGAGCTCCCCAATGCGAGGAAGTGGTCGTCATTGTTACTGAGGGAACTCAACACAATGTTGAAGCACAAGCGGAAGTTAACCCCGAACCCATTCAAATTGAAGAATCATCCATCCCACAACAGATCGAGGTGGTGGCTATAAACCTAAGTAGGATGGATGGTTAAACGGAGATAATCAGGTTAGCACATAAGAAAAGGATTACGATTTGTTAGAACTCACTTAGACTTGTAAAAGCATGTTAATATTAACAAATCCTTTTTAAGAAGGAATACTAAAATTGATTAAGGGGATATATTCTATGCATCACATTGACAACTGCTAAAAATGTCTTATGGTTATGACTGGTTTTGGATTTGTGAATGATGAGTTATGGCTCTTATGATTTTGTGCTTGCACAGACGGATGAGATGTGGATTGTGGTGGTTCAGGGCATTGGGGTCCCCAGCCCAATGCTCCCTTACACTCTGCGGAGTGTGGAAAAACTCACCTGTGGGTGAGGTCCTACGCTCCTGAGGGAGGTAGATGTTTTTGATTTTGATCACTCAAGCACCTAAGAGGGCAACGGGCCGAGCGGTAAGTGCCCCTGTTATGTAGGACGCCTCCTGAGGATCAGGGAAGCTTAGAGGGGCTCTGAGCCATTCAGTAATTAAATCTCTAGCTACTTACAAGGGTATGTCGTTTATGATCTTAATTGATTTTGGTAGCACACATTCCTTTCTTGCACCCAAGCCAGTTAAAAGATTGCATTTAGAATCCAGGGGACAAGGAAAATGATAATAGAATTGGCTAGTGGGAAGGAAATTTCCTCAACCGAAACTGAAGGAAAACTTCAATTTGAGTTATATAGCCATATAACTGAAATAAAATTTTGAATCCTACCACTAGGATGCTACGATTGCATTCAGGGAATGGATTGGCTCAAGAAGAAAAAAGCCTAGATTCTATGTGCTGAAGAGGAAATAATCTTTCAAGACTTGGAAGGGGAAACCATAAAGGCATATGGATAAGTTGGAAAAACTAGAGTCCCAACTAGCCAAGGCAAGTCGACTCAGGAAGGGACTGAAGAAAGGTCAACCAATCTACATGATCCGGTTGAATAAGGTCAAAAAGACTAATGAAGGCACTCTACCTTCGTGGATCAATGATGTCAAGGATGTTTTCCTAGAGAAATTGACTCAACTACCTCCAAAGTGTGAGGTTGATCATGAAAAAAAATTGATTCCTAGAGCTGAGTCAGTGTCAAAACGACATAGAAAAAGTCTATTCCTGAAGCTATTGAGCTTAAGGAACAACTGAGACAACTGATAGAGCAAGGATTTATCTGCCCAAGTAATCCACCTTGGGGAGCACCTGTCCTCTTCTAGAAAAAGAAGGATGAAACACTTAGACTTTGCATTGACTTCAGAGGACTAAACCAAGTTACGATAAAAAACAAGTACCATATGCCCAAGATAGACAAACTTTTAGATCGCTTACATGGATCCAAGTTTTTTTCCAAGATTGATCTAAGGTCAGGATACTATCAAATTTGAATCAAGGAACAAGATATCCCAAAGACTACCTTCATTACTAGGTATGGTCATTATGAATTTTTAGTCATGCCATTCAAATTGACTAATGCCCTAGCTACATTCAATTGTCTAACGCAAGACATCTTTCAACCATATCTAGATGATTTTGTACTAGTATTTTTTTACGATATATTAGTATAATCCAAATCAATAGAGGAACATGAAGGTCACTTAAAGATTGCAATTTTCCCTAGTAACACTTCGTGAAAATCAACTCTATGCCAAGATGAGTAAATGCATATTTCTCACTGATAGGATTGAATATCTTGGATACATTGTTTCCGCTAATGGAATCTTTGTAGATCCTACCAAAGTACAAGATATCCTAGAATGGCCAATACCTAAGACAGTAAAAGAAATCCGAGGATTTTTGGGACTGACAGGATGGTACCGAATCTTCATCAAGGATTATTCCCTCATTGCTACACCCTTGACAAATATTTTGAAGAAAATATCCTTTGGACCATTGAGCATCAAGGAAGCTTTGATAAGCTTAAAGAAGTTGTAACCACTGCACCTGTATTAAAACTCCCTGACTTCAATCAACCATTTGAAGTGATCACTGATGCAAGTGGACTCGCAATTGGTGGGGTGCTAGTACAAGAAGGAAGACCAGTGGCCTATACTTCCAAAAAATTGAAACCCTATGAATCCAACTATACTATTCATGACCTTGAGTTACTCATAGTAATTCATGCATTGAATTTGTGGAGACACTATCTATTGGGAAGGGAATTCACTTTAATGATAGATCATAAAAGTCTTAAGAGGATCTTCACCCAAGCTGAACTAAACATGAGACAAAGTCTTAAGAGGATCTTCATCCAAGTTGAACTAAACATGAGACAAAGAAGATGGATAGAGATACTGCAAGAATTTGATTTTAAAATCAAATATCCTCCAAGGAAGGATAATGTTATTGTAGATGCATTAAGCCGAAAAGCCTTTCTTAATAGCGTTGTAGAAGTTCAAAGCTTAAGAATCGTACCCATACCTGATAACCCTGTACTTGAGCTTCTATGCCAAGCTATGTCTCAGGATAAAGATTATGAAGGACTCATGGCTAAGGTACTTCAAGGGGGAAGCTCTGACAAAGAAAGGTCTAAGATTAAGGATTATCGTGCTAGTAATGGTTGCCTATATTACCATAACTGCCTTTGTATCCCAAAAAGACAGGAAGTGAAGGCCAAGATCTTATGGGAAGCACATGACATCCCCATTGTAGGACATCTAGGGTATGCCAAGACACTCAACACACTTTGTAAGAGCTATCACTAGCTAGGATTAAAAAGGGATATATTAAAGTATGTAACTCAGTGCTTAACTTGTTAAAGAGTTAAGGGTAGAAAAGATTAAGATGCCTGGAAAGTTAAAACCCTTGGACATTCCACAAATGAAATGGGAGTTAATAAGTATGGACTTTGTTGTTAGATTACCTACTATTGCTGGTGGATATGACTCTATCATGGTAGTGGTTGATAAATTGACAAAAGTTGCACACTTAATCCCAATCAAAACAACTTATAAGTCATTTGACATTGCTCGAGTCTTTATCAAAGAGGTATTTAGGTTACATGGATTGCCAAAGAGCATACTCAGTGATCGAGACTCCAGGCTCACCTCTAAGTTTTGGACTTGCTTATTTCAAGCTATTGGAATGCAGCCTCTTCAATGGTATGGTTCATCTTCAAACTGATGGCCAAACTGAGAGGGTGAACCATACCATTGAAGATATTCTAAGGTCTTATTGTGGTAAATAATTGAAACAATGGATTGAACATTTACCTTTGATGGAGTTTGCTTATAACACTACCTTTCAGCAAACAATCAAGTTGTCAACATTCCAAGCCTTGTATGGGCAAGAATGTCGTACACTTCTAAACTTTTTGGATCCCACTCTCAAAGTAGAGGCTTCTAAGGCTATGCTTGAAGAGATGGATGAACAAATCAAATTGATTCGACATGACATCCAAGCTACTCAAGATCGGAAAAAATCCTATGCAGATCTTGAAAGATCCATAAGAACATTCAAGGAAGGTGACATGGTGTTTCTAAGGGTAAGACCCGAAAAGAGCTCATTATCCTTGGGGAAATACAAAAAGCTTAGTCTAAGGTACTCTGGACCATATGAAGTAATCAAAGTAATGGGAAGGCAAGCCTACAAGCTTAAATTGCCACCCTATCTCAAGATTCACAATGTATTTCATGTAAGCCTATTGAAACCTTATGTACCAAACCCCATTCATGTGCTTAATGATAAACAAATAGTCATGCCTACCCAAGGGATTGTGAAAATGCAACCTGAGAAGATTCTAGATACAAGGGAAAAATCTTTAAGAAGTCAAACTATAAGAGAATACCTAGTACAATGGAAGGATTATCATGAAGAAGATGCCACATGGGTCGATGAGGCAACCCTTATGAAAGAATATCCCCAATTTCTCTCGAGATGAGAACATCTCGATTTCTCTAAGGAGGGGAGAATGTAATGTCTCCATTACTTAGTTTATTTTAATAAACAATGTGCGTATACATTCCAAAGAAAATTGATTTATGTTGCACATCCACACATGGAAAAAACTGCAGAATCTCTACAAGATTTACAGGAAGCAGGACTGATTTACTAGAATAGTCTGAAATCTCTAATATCATGTTTAGATGACTTAATTTCCACTTTAGATGGATCCAATTATATACTGTGACTTATTTTAAAAAGGATAAGTTGTCCAAGACAAAAGATCAATAAAAATAATGTGATTTATGAAAACCATTATTTTTGTCTATTTTTGATGGATTTTCAGAATTCTACTTGCTTAGTCTTGTTGATCAAATACATTCAGATTGTTTTAAGTACCCAAACATTTAAATTTGGAGTTCACACGATGAAGTTATAATCCAAACAAGTTGTAGAGAAGAAATAAACAAAAATCTTTGTCATCGATGATGTCATCAAAAATACCAAAAAGCAGGCGCCCTCTCTTTATCCCCCCTCTCACTACTATATAAACATGGGTAGAGCGTCACATCAAACACACATACAAACCTATCAAGTAGAACTGAGATTCCCATGTTCAACTAAGTCCAAGGTTTCCCATGGGGAGACGGGATGGTGATGTGCATGGATATGAATTTCAGTTGACTACTAGAGGACTCCTCTGGGTTTGTTGGAGGAGGAACCTCACAACTCCCTTGGAGTTTCATGGGTCCTTGCCTGTGATTTAAAAAAAATCTTCATCAGTTTTATTACAAAAGGTATTCTTTTGACAATTTCATCTCAAGGTTTTTTATATATCAAGAATTAACATCTGTAATTATCCACCATCATAGGTTTTGTTAGATCAATACAAATTAAAAATATTAAGTCTTTTAGGGACACAGTATCTTCCTTGCTGTACTCTCCTTGGTATATCTTGTATAAATCCAAGTTAACCCTTGGAACTTGTGGTTAAGAATTCCTTTAAAAGATTATATGCAATAAATGAATAAAATCCTATTTTGTGAATGCAATTTTTTATTGCCAATTCATGGGATGATGGCTTGCTAGCTACCTTTATTATAAAAATATAGTACATCGCAATCAATGATGATGAGTGCTTGGTTGATGGTATTTGAAGCTTTGTTTGGAATCTCAGTACTCCTCATTTTATTTGTAGTGATTATGTGTTTGCAACACTCTCTACAAGGATATAGGAGTATAGCGGCGGCCATTTCTAATGCAAATTAGCGGTGTCGCTATTTGCAACACAAATAGCGACGGTAGTCAGGCAAAAAAAAGCGGGCCAAAATCTGAGCGCGGCATATTGCGCAAAAGAGTGAAAGAGGGAGCGAACTGCATCTTATGTTTAAGAGAGAGAGGGAGAGAAAGAGAGAAAGAGGAAGAATGCAAGCTTCTCACCGCCACCACCGTTTTCAAAGAAGAGGAGGAAGTACATGGAGGGAAAACAGGAGCTGTTATCACAAAGAGGAGCCGCCGAATCCATCCTCGGGCCTTTGCGGTGAGTGCATTGTTCCCTCTTGGTTTGTTTTTGTTTTTTCTCCTTTTCTTTTGCTTGTTTTTGTTAAAAATGATGTGTACTGAGAGAGAAAGAGAGGAAATGAGAGAGGGAGAGGAAGAGAGAAAAAGAAAGAAGGAATGAGAGAGAGAGGGACAAAATATGAAACATAATAAAGAAACAGAGAAAGCGAGAGAGAGGGAGGGAGAGAGGAGAATGAATGGATAAAAAACAAAGAGAGAGTAAGATCTTGTTCTTTAATTTCTTCTTTTCTTGTTTGTAGTAGTGGTAGTGGTGGTGGTGGTGGTGGTGGTGGTGGTGGTAGTGGTGGTAGTAGCAGTAGCAGTAGCAGTAGCAGCAACAGCAGCAGCAGTAGCAGCAGCAGTAGCAGTAGCAGTAGCAGTAGCAGGAGCAGTAGCAGAAGCAGTAGCAGCAGCAGTAGCAGCAGCTCCAGTAGCAGCAACAGCCCCAACAGCAGCAGCAGTAGTAGTAGTAGTAGTAGAGAGAGAGAGAGAGAGATGTTTTGTTAAAGGAAATGAGAGACGAAGAGGAAGAGAGAAAAAGAAAGAAGGAACGAGAGAGAGAGAGGGAATAAACATGAAACATAATAAAGAAAGAGAGAAAGAGAGAGAGAGGGAGGGAGAGAGGATAATGAATGGATAAAAAACAAAGAGAGGGTAATATCTTGTTCTTTAACTTCTTCTTTTCTTATTAGTAGTAGTAGTAGCAGTGGTGATAATAGCAGTGGTGGTGGTGGTGGTGGTAGCACACACATACACACACACACACACACACACACACAGGTTTTGTTAAATGTGCACCTTTGGTGTGTTTGAGAAGGCGAGTACTAGTAGTAATAGTGGTAGTAGTATTAGAGAGAGATAAAGAGAGAGAGAGAGAGAGAGAGGTTTTGTTAAAGGTGCACACAAAGGAAAAAAGGTAGTGAGGTCTAGTGCAATAACACGGGAGGAGAAATACTCTCGACTCCCTCATCCCCATGCATAGCATATTAGACTTTACATACTGTAGGGTGGAGACTTTACATACATTAATTTTGTTGAGTTACAAGAGAAGAAATCCCTTCTCAAACATTTTAAGAAGGAAAAAAAGAATGATAACAAAAACAAATTGTTTGTCATAACGTAGACCAAATAGAAAACGATGAAGACCATGATGTTCAAGATCATGAGCTATATCTTAATCAGTGTGTCCCATTTCCTTACTCTCAATGAAAGCTGGCAATTAGATGAAAACATCAATTTTCTATAGAAAACGTATGACGCTTCGACGAGTTTCAATCAGAGATCATTGATCAGGCGATCTCAGATTTTGAGCAAACGGTAAGAAAAGTATATATCAATCATGCATTGTATTCACAAAATAATTGACTATCATATATAAAAACATTAGATGTGGCCAGAAAATTTATTATAGGAAAGTGACATCTCATTCCAAGGAGGAGTGCACCCTTTGCGTCTAATTAGAAGAGTTTGTGGGCGTGCGATGGATGGAGTGCCTGAGCCAATCCACCACGTGGAAGGTACTACCCAATCTATACCATCAATACCGGAGGAGACAGGTAGCCTTACAGACTTTCCTATAGTCTTGGAGCCTGAGATGGAGGCAATGATCGATGCATTGATGCCCATAGATGTCAAGACATTTGATTCGCTTAGAGAGGAAGCATCCATACCATTATAGGATGGGTGCCGACGAGTATCTCACCTGAAGACACTGCTTGCACTCCTAAGTGTGCAAGAAAAATATGGGTGGAGCAATGCGAGTGTGACCGAGTTGTTCAAGTACATTGTACGTATGCTTCGTTGATTTCTTTTTGGCACTATCATAAAAAACAATTGTGATTTTTCAAGATTTTTCATGATTTTGTTTCAGGTTATGGAAGTATCATATATTACCACTTGCAAGTACCATGCCTAAGTCTTGTGATGATGCACGACATGTTTTATGAAAGCTTGGCATGGACTACAAAATCATCCATGCATGTATCAACAATTGCATACTGTTTCGAGGAGAATACAAGACTATGGAGACATGTCCAAAGTGTGGTGCTTATAGGTATCGATACGACTTGCAAGGGCAAACCATCCTCAAAAAGTTCTTAGACACTTTCGGCTTATCCCCTATATAAATCACATGTTTTGTACATCTGGCATGGTGAGCTTGACAACGTGGCATGTGCAGAATAGATCCACAGATGGAGTTCAATGAATATCAACAGATTCACACACATGGAGCCACATTGACTCTACCTTTCCAAGCTATGCTGGAGAGCCAAGAAATCTTCACCTTGGTCTTTCTATGGATGGCGTGAACCCATTTGGTCTACGCTCAACTTCTTACAGTGTGTGGCTTGTAGTTCTTGTCAACTACAACATCCCTCCATGGCTTTCTACGAAGAAAGGACACCTCATCCTTAGCTTGATCATTCCCGACTGAGAGGAAGTAAAAAATATGGACGTGTATCTTCGTCCATTAGTCATTGAGCTTAAGATTTTGTGGGAGGAGGGGGTCACCGTGGAAGATATGAGCAAGCGCGATGGTCAACTGTCCACCAATATTTGAGCCATTCTCATGTGGACCATGCATGACTTTTCGGGATTCGGGGAGTCCTCAGGTAAGTAGGCTTCTGTTCTCATTGATTTTATCTATCATAGCTCGTTCAAGTTTGTATTCACTGGATAGAGGTATTTGAATATGTCTAATTACCTCAGGTTATCATGCATATCCATTGTGTGGGCCATAGTTAGACTCCCGAAGGTCACAAATCATGAAGAAGATGGTATATCAAGGACACACTACTTTCTTGCCGAAGGGTCATGAACGCAAGGAAGGTTTTCTTGGACGACCTCCAGTACGTATGAATGCCCAAAGCTAGTACGAGCTAAAAATGGTCCACATGGAGTCACATCCAAACGGAATGTGACGGTTCCTAGTTTTCTACGAGTTTTTTGCATTGGACCCACTTATAGATCAACCACTTGTTAGATCCCATGCATATTTTCAAGAATGTGGGCAGATTACTATGGGACCACATCATAGGAAAGAGAGACACTACAGGGGCACGAATGGATTTGAAGGAGGTAGGCAAGATGAAAAATCTTTGGCCCTGCAGTTGAGTGATGATAGTCGCTTGTAGCTACCTCATGCTCCTTGGGTTTTGTCCACTAAAGAAGAGTACATTGTGAAGTAAATTATCAAGTCTATCTGCACTCCAATGGGTATGATGCTCATGTCTGCATTTTCTAAAGAGTACCATTTATCAGGGCTAAAATCCCATGATTGACATAAGATATGTCAAGTTTGTACTACGAATGGATTGTAAGTGACATGTATATTTTGCTATTTGGAGTGTAGTCATTGTTCGTAATGCTTCTTCATTTGTGGTAGTTTGTACTACCGATCGCGATTGCAGGATGCCTTACTCCAGAAATACCTTTCACAAGATGTGCTCAATAAGATATAGGTAGCCTTTTTCACTGACTGCTCAATAATACACATAATCTACCACCTCAACTTTAGTGCAATGGATCTCACAGAAGGAGATTAAAATATCCTCTATTGAATTTGCAAGGTGGGGAGTAGTGGAGACGGTCTGTCTCTTTGAGAAATACATGCCCACCAGCATGCTCACAATACAAATCCACCTTCTTGTGCATCTTCTAGATGAAGTGGAGATTTTTGGGCCTGCCCATACGCGATGGATGTTCATCTTGGAGCACTTCATGAAGACCATGAAAGGCTTTGTGTGACAACGAGCTTGGCAATAAGGTAGCATGTTTGAAGATTGGTTGGTGTTTGAGGCGGTAGTGCATATTTCACAGTGGCTACCAATGGTGGATTCAGACAATAGTATGCTATGGTCATTGAAGGACAATGATAGACTGACTAGAGATGTGGTGGTTGGAAATGGGGTAGAAAAAGAATGGATGTTACAATGGAGGAGAAAGTGAATCACTTTTGTATGTTGCACCATGCCATCGATTGATATCTCGAGGGCATGAAGGAGATGCCATGGTTTATGTCGACATGATGGTTGCATGGAGCTTTGATCGCAGCATCTCGTGAAGGAGTAGAGGTCTCAACAACTGAGGAGTGGGAATTCTCCAAGGGATGTAGTCCAAAGGTGATGACATGTTTAGGGTTTGTCATATCTACATTTTATATGCAACAACTAATTGATTGTTTCAATGTACAATATAAAATATACAGTGTAGCATGGTCGCGCAGACAGCATTTCCGCGTGGAGCATATCGACAAAATGCGCTCCACAATAGATTGTGGTATCATGGCAAAGTTTGAGCAAGAGAGCTGACAACGAGCAATGGATCCAAACCCCGTTATAGATTAGATGGAGTATTTTGGGAACTTACAAAGTATTATCACAGTGGATTACCATAGCTTCTCCATAATCCTATTCGATGTGTAGTGGTTTAAAGTGGTACTTGAAGGAGTTGGAGCAATAGTTCGATGAGGTCTATCTGGATTTCTCAAAATAAATTCTAAAAAAAGATGGACGGATTTGTGTGATACATTTGTATTACCAGCCCATTGTGAACAAGTGTATAAACTCATGTTTTTTTAAATTTTATTACGGCATGGTGCATGTCACAAAAGTTAAATCTCTCTTGTACGTGATTTTGAACATGTAATTTTCTATCCAAATCCCCAACAACCTTGATGGTGGTATGTTATACCTTCAACTCCCCGAAGTGCGAGAGTATATAATCAAAGCAATGTTCCCATTGTAGATGAGGACAATATGCAAATAGAGGGGTCGATATTGCAAGGAGTGGAGGCTGCCAAAAGCTTGGAGCATGTAGAGGAGCCAAAATCAAGTAACAATGATGGAAATACACCAATCTAAGAGTTCTTTCAGAACTAGGTGGACTCATCCTTTTATGGTGACCTATCTATTGATCTTCCAATGAATGCTGAGTTGTGTCAGGAGATTGACATGGGACCATAGGGTACTTCATACTTGGAGCATCCACCTACTCAATTTGTTGACGAATTGCTCATAAGGGTACATAAGATATGCATTTTTAAGTAAGATCTTTTTTTAAAGATTTATATTACCGTGCTTTGCTTGATTTATATTGAATATGCTAACATCAATTTTTGTCTGTGCAGGTGACCTTTGTGGATATTTAGATCAGCACGATGAGTCGAGGGATGAGAGATGAGGAGCTACAAGAGATCTTTACACATATGTCTCCAGATCAGATGGCTCGATTTAGAGATATGGCAGACCAAAAGTTGTCTTGGACACCATTAGGCCGTTCTATTAGATCTACTTTGGTGCGCTCTGACACTTCAGTTTCTAGTAGACAAGGTCGACGCTTCCAGACTTGGACCCGATGGAGGGAGTGGTTCTAGGGGATGCTGCGGAGACATGGATGCAGTGAGCCTACGGTCGGCTCAGGATACACGTGCTACTCCTCCCTCTTGTGCAAGTTCGAGAGAGCATGGCTCAGGTGGTTGTTGTGGAGGTACCAACACAGACTCTCCGTCTCGTCGTTTTGCTATAGTTGCATCACCTATGGGATTTGTCACACCTGTGGGGACGTCTACTCTAGTTAGTCAACCATCTGTATAGGTGGCACCCCTATGGGTGCTACTCCAAGAGATACTATCCCCATAGGTACAAAAAATGTATAGGTGTCTCCTGGATATGCCCAAGAGCGTGGTCACAGGTGGGAGAGGATACTTCTCAGGCATACCCGAGAGGGATATGGATACCTTGTAGATGATAGGATAGGAGCCATCATCATGAATCATGAGGGAGGAGGGTGATGGCTCGTATGAGAGAGTTGTGCCAACAATTTTTTCGGCACAACGTCTTGGATCATTGGAAGAACATAACAGAGGGGAGAAAGGACTATATAGTAGCATCCTTGCATGAGGATTTTCCGGTACCCATCGCAACAGATAGGTTTTCCACACGCTTGATGATGGAATGCATATGTGCGTACATGTCACACAGACAATCGGACACACATAAGTCACTTAAGAGTGGGGCCTCAAAGCCCAAGTGGCTAGATGCAGATGACTGGTGCCAACTTAGGGAGGAGACTATAGACTCTCCAGGGCATTGGATGCAGCAGCGCGAGGTGGCGAGGGCACGACTGGAGGCAGGAGTGGTCCTTCTTCCATTAGTGGGGGTGTATATTTAGGGTGGTCGATAGGAAGAAAATGATGATTATTTTCATAGATAACCTTCTTCAAGCGTGTCTGTCTAGTAGACGCAGGTATAGACACAGGAATAGACATGCTGATAGACGAGCACAGAGACGCAAATATAGACGCAGCATATAATATGTTTTATTTGCACAGAGTAGTAATGGATTTTTGGTTGTGTAGATGTGGAATCCTAGATCTTCTAGCACTGATCCTGAGTTAGAACGCATGAACAACACCTTAGCGGAGTTTTCTAGAGGTATTAGTAGCTTTTTTGGAGGTTTTTCAAACAAGGAGAAATTCATGGGGGAGATGACCAATTATCTTGGTCGCCCTCCCACTGCAGAGGAGGTTTTCAATGTCATGTCTGGGACACCTATCACATCTTTGCCTAGCACTACCGCAAAAACACCAAACCTTGGCACACCAAACCTTGGTACACCTCTACTAACAGGTACTCCACGCACTATGCATACACACAGATCAGTTGATGCACAAGGATGAGCTGAAGTACATGGATTGGCCAAAGCATGTGCATCTGCAGAAGCATGTGCATCGAGTGAGGTAGAGGGTAGTGCCCGCAAAGGGAGGAGGGAGAGTCGTGCGGGAGGACGAGGAGGTCAAGGGCTTTGTGGGGGTTGCCTAAGAGGTGGCTCTCGATCACCCTCACTGGGAAATGAGAGAGGTGAGCCTCCACAAATGTACTACTCTGTCACCACTGATATTGGTGGTATCTTGCATAACCCTGAGGGGGGGGGGGGGGGAGGGAAGTGATAGCCTACTTGAGGAGTGTCGTGCATGCCTCATACAAAGATTATATGATTCCCTTCAAGCACCAAAAAAATGTTTTGTGGCAAGAGGTGCTGCAGGTAGTACATAGAAGGTACCCTGATCCCGAGAATTCACGATTCTCAGATGATTGGGGACGGTCAAAGGTGATAGACACGCTTCATAACAAGAGGTCTCACCTTATGACGTGCGCCAAGGAGTCATTGCAGAGACAAGAGCAAGGGCGCCCTGGATATGATCAACCACCCAATTGCCACCGTAGGGAGTGGAAAGAGGCCAAGAAGAGAGCAGCAGAGAAAAGGACAAGTCACCAGCATGCAGAGGCAGGACGTATCCAGATGGCAACCATGGGATTGTCGCATTATGGATCGGGTGGCAGGGAGTCATGGGAGGCTGAGTTTGTAAGTATTATTTGATTTCTTTTTTTAATTAAATTTTGTAATTTGTTTCAATTCATTATGTAGTGTGTTCTAATACATTGTATGTTCAAATTGTTAAGAAATATCATATCGTTGGTAGGATGCCTACGCCTAGAGAGATAGGCTACCATCGAGGTCATAACTGGGCATCCACTCGGCAGTATTTCTACGAGGAAGGACTCATCACAGAGGAGCAATATAATCGTTCCATGAGGATTCCACAACCAAAAGATGTATGTTTTATTTTTTTACATGAAAAGTATAGGTAACTTTAATTTATTATTTATAATGGTATTTATATACCTTAATCCTTTGTGTAGGTGAACCTTGATGCAGTTGAGGATAGCAAAGGGGGGACTAGCAGTAGCGGTGGCGGCACCGACAACGGTGTGGTAGCGATGATGATGCCTCTTTTGAGAAGATGTAGAGGAGCCCCATGCATGCATGCCTCCCCTTGGCTTGTAGTTTTCATTTTTGATATGTATTACTTTCAGCTAGTGCTTGCGACCATGACCATGTTTGAGGTCACAAGCACTAGAACTCATCATGTAAAAACGTTTCATCTATATATATGAAATTTCGTGTTCTACATACATTGTTTTGGTTTCAGTACAAAAATCTTTGAAATAATCTTTCTCTGTTTTCCCTAAGCATACAATTTGATGTTGATGGGGGAAAAAAAACCAGAGAGCATGTGGCTTGCAAAGCCACATTTCATACCTCTGTTTTGTGCATCTATCAGTGCGTCTAAATTGTAGGAAAAATACACATCTATTATCATAAAAAATTTGCAGAGTACACGCATTTTCAGACGCGCAGTTACATGCATGTATAGACGCAGAATATGCATATATCTACTTTTTTATAAATATGATTATATATTTACGGAGCACATCAATATGCGCGTCTATATGGCCGTGTAAGTTTCACTATAAGCGCGCTTTTAGACGCGAAATTTTAGACGCGGCAATAGACGTGGTAATAAACGTGCCCGACATTTTTTAATACAGTTCAAATATTGTGTCTACAAGCGCATTTATGGATTCTTTTTGTTGTAGTGGTAGTGATAGTAGTAGTTGTTGTTTAATTTCTTCTTTTCTTGTTTATTGTTGTTGTGGTAGTCATAGTCTTGGTCATAGTTGTCGTAGTCATGATTGTAGTAGTAGTACTAGTAATAGTAGTAGTAGTTTTCTTGTTTGTTGTTGTAGTAGTAGTAGTTTTTTTCTTTTCTTGTTTATTATTGTTTAGTTTTCTTGTTTGTTGTTGTTGTTATAGTTGTTTGTTGTTGTTGTTGTAGTTAGTAGTAGTAAGTAGTAGTAGTAGTAGTTTTTTTTCTTTTCTTGTTTATTATTGTTTAGTTTTCTTATTTGTTGTTGTTGTTGTTGTTGTTGTTGTAGTAGTAGTAGTAGTAGTAGTAGTAGTAGTAGTAGTAGTAGTAGTAGTAGTAGTAGTAGTAGTAGTAGTAGTAGTAGTAGTAGTAGTAGTAGTAGTAGTAGTAGTAGTAGTAGTAGTAGTAGTAGTAGTAGTAGTAGTAGTAGTAGTAGTAGTAGTAGTAGTAGTAGTAGCTTTAGCTTTTTTTCTTTTCTTATTTATTATTGTTTAGTTTTCTTATTTGTAGTAGTAGTAGTAGTAGTTTTTTTCTTTTCTTTTCTTGTTTATTATTGTTTAGTTTTCTTGTTTGTTGTTGTTGTTATAGTTGTTTGTTGTTGTTGTTGTAGTTAGTAGTAGTAAGTAGTAGTAGTAGTAGTTTTTTTTCTTTTCTTGTTTATTATTGTTTAGTTTTCTTATTTGTTGTTGTTGTTGTAGTTGTTGTTGTTGTTGTTGTTGTAGTAGTAGTAGTAGTAGTAGTAGTAGTAGTAGTAGTAGTAGTAGTAGTAGTAGTAGTAGTAGTAGTAGTAGTAGTAGTAGTAGTAGTAGTAGTAGTAGTAGTAGTAGTAGTAGTAGTAGTAGTAGTAGTAGTAGTAGTAGTAGTAGTAGTAGTAGTAGTAGTAGTAGTAGTAGTAGTAGTAGTAGTAGTAGTAGTAGTAGTAGTAGTAGTAGTAGTAGTAGTAGTAGTAGTAGTAGTAGTAGTAGTAGTAGTAGTAGTAGTAGTAGTAGTAGTAGTAGTAGTAGTAGTAGTAGTAGTAGTAGTAGTAGTAGTAGTAGTAGTAGTAGTAGCTTTTTTTTCTTTTCTTATTTATTATTGTTTAGTTTTCTTATTTGTAGTAGTAGTAGTAGTAGTTTTTTTCTTTTCTTTTCTTGTTTATTATTGTTTAGTTTTCTTGTTTGTTGTTGTTTTTGTAGTTGTAGTAGCAGTAGCAGTAGCAGTAGCAGTAGCAGTAGCAGCAGCAGCAGCAGCAGCAGCAACAGTAGCAGCAGTAGCAGTTTTTTCTTCTTTTCTGGTTTGTTGTTGTAGTATAGTAGTAGTTATTGTTATTGTTGTTTTTTTCTTCTTCTTTTATTGTTTATTGTAGTGGTAGTGGTAGTGGTAGTGGTAGTGGTAGAGAGAGAGAGATGTTGTGTTAAAGGAAATGAGAGAGGGAGAGGAAGAGAAAAAGAAAGAAGGAACGAGAGAGAGGGAATAAACATACAACATAATAAAGAAAGATAAAAAGAGAGAGAGATGGAAGGAGATAAAAGAATGAATGGATAAAAAACAAAGAGAGAGTGATGGCGAGGTCCGGTGCAATACCACGAGATGGGAACACTCCGACATACATTAATTTGTGGGTGGGTGGAGACTTTACATACGTTAATTTTGTTGAGTTATAAGAGAAGAAATCCCTTCTCAAACAATTTAAGAGAGAAAAGAAGAATGATAACAAAAACAAATTGTTTGTCGTGACGCAGACCAAATGGAAAACGATAAAGGTCATGATATTCAGGATCACAAGGCGTATAGATAAAAACGTCGATTGTCTATAGTCTAAGAATACGTATAACACTTTAGCGAGTTTCAATCTGAGATCATTGATCATATGATCTCAGATTTTGAGCAAATGGTAAGAAAAGTGTATATCAATCATGCATTGTATTCGCAAGCTAATTGAATACCATATAGAAAAATATTGGGTGTGACTGGCAAATTTTCTCTCCAGGGAGGTGACGTCTCGTCCCAAGGAGGAGTGCACCCTATGTGGCCGATTAGAAGAGTTTGTGGGCGTGCGATGGATGGACTGTCTAAGCCAATCCACCACTTGGAAGGTACTATCCAATCTATACCGTCAATACCAACAGAGATAGGTAGCCTTCCAGAATTACCTACAATCTTGGAGCCTCAGATGGAGGCAATGATCGATGCATTGATGACCATGGATGTTGAGGCTTCTGATCCGCTTAGAGAGGAAGCATCCATACCATTATATGATGGATGTCGAGTATCTCACCTGAAGACATTGCTTGTACTCCTAAGTGTGCAAGCAAGATACGGGTGGAGCGATGCGAGTGTGACCAAGTTGTTCATGTACCTTATACGTACGCTTTGTTGATTTCTTATCGGCACTATCATTAAAAACATTTGTGCTTTTTCATGTTTTTTTATGATTTTTTTTTCATGTTAGTGAAGTATCATATATTACCACTTGCAAATACCATGCCTGAGTCTCATGATGATCACCACTTGCAAATACCATGCCTGAGTCTCGAAAGCTTGGCATGGACTACAACAGCATCCATGCATGTATCAACGATTGCATACTATTTCGATGAGAATACGAGACTATGGAGACATGTCCAAAGTGTGGTGCTCAGAGGTATTGGCAAGACTTGCAAGGACAAACCATCCCTCAAAAATGTTCTTAGACACTTTCTGCTTATCCCTCGCATAAACCACATGTTTCATACATTCGGCATGGCGAGCTTGACAATGTGCCATGCACAAAATAGGTCCATATATGGAGTTCAATGAATATAAGCGGATTCACATGCATGGAGCCACATTGACTCTACCTTCCCAGGCTTTGCCCGAGAGCCAAGGAATCTTCAGCTCGGTCTTGCTATGGATGGCGTGAACCCATTTGATCTGTGCTCAACTTCTTACAGTGTGTAGTCCTTGTCAACTACAATATCCCTCCATGGGTTTCTATGAAGAAAGGACATCTCATCCTCAGCTTGCTCATTCCTCTCCACTAGAAAGTGAAAAATATGGATGTGTATCTTTGTCCATTAGTTGACAAGCTTAAGATTTTGTGGGAGGAGGGGGTCACCGTGCAAGATATGAGCAAGCGCGATGGTCGACGGCCTGCCAATATTCGAGCCATTCTCATATGGACCGTACATGACTTCCGGGATTGGGAGAGTACTCAGGTAAGGCTTTTATTCTCATTGGTAATATCTATCATCGCTCGTTCAAGTTTGTATTCACTAGATAGAGGTGTTGGGATAGGTCTGGTTACCTCACATTATCATGCATATCCATTGTGTGGGCCACAGTTAGACTCCGAAAGGTCACGAACCATGAAGAAGATGGTATATCAAGGACACACCGCTTTCTTGCCAAAGGGTCATGAACTCAGGGAAGGTTTTCCTGGACGACCTTCAGCACTTATGAATGCCCAAAGCTGGTACAAGCTGAAAATGGTCTACACGGAGTCACATCCAAGCAGAATGCGATGGTTCTCAGTTTTCTATGTGTTGCCATATTGGAACCACTTTTACAGATCAACCACTTGTTGGATCACATGCATATTTTCAAGAATGTGGGCAGCTTGCTATGGGACCACATCATAGGAAAGAGTTACATTGTAGGGGGCACGAATGGATTTGAAGGAGGTAGGCAAGATGGAGGCACTTTGGCTATAGTCGAGTGCTGATGGTCGCTTGCAGCTACCTTGCGCTCCTTGGGTTTGTGCACTAAAGAAGAGCACATTGTGAAGCAAATAGTCAAGTCTATCCGTACTCCAACAGGTATGATGCGTTCTCTCAGTCCGCATTTTCTAAAGACGACCAATTATCAAGGCTAAAATCCATGATTGGCATAAGATATGTCACGTTTGTACTACGCATGGACTGTAAGTGGCCTGCGTATTTTGCTATTTGGAGTGTAGTCGTTGTTCATAATGCTTCCTCGTTTGTGGCAATTTATACTAGCGATCGCGATCGCAGGATGCCTTACTCCAAAAATACGTGGGGGCGATTTACAGGTTGTCAACTTTAGTGCAATGAATCTCACAGAAGGAGATTAAAACGTCCTCTGTTGAACCCGCAAGATGAGGAGCAGTGGAGACGATCTGTCTCTTTGAGAAATACATGCCTACCAGCATGCTCACGATACAAATACACCTTCTTGTGCATCTTATAGATGAAGTGGACATTGTTGGACTTGTCCATACGCAATGGATGTTCTTCTTGGAGCGCTTCATGAAAACCATGAAAGGCTTTGTGCGACCACGAGTTCGGCCAAAAAGTAGCATGTCTGAAGGTTGGTTGGTGTCTGAGGCGTTAGTGCATATTTCACAATGGCTACCAATGATGGATTGAGACAACAGTATGCTATGGTCGGTGAAAGAAAATGATACACTGACCAGAGATGTGGTGGTTGAAAATGGGGTAGAAAAAAGAATGGATGCTGCAATGGAAGAGAAAGTGAATCGCTTTTGTATGTTGCACCATGCCTCTATGGAGATGTGGCTCACTAGGTACCAGCAAGCTAGGAAAGATCGAGAGGAAGCATGGTCTAAATTTTGATGTAGTATACACCATCCACGGATTCGATATCGCGAGGGCATCGAGGAGATGCCGCGGTTTATGTCAATGCAATGGTTGCATGGAGCTTTGACTGCAGTGTCTCGCGAAGGGGTGGAGGTCTCAACCGAGGAGTGGGTATTCTCGAGGGGATGTAGTCCAAAGGTGATGATGTGTTTAGGCTTTGTCGTATTTATATTTTATATGCGACAACTGATTGAGTGTTTGAATGTACAATACAAAATATATAGTGCCACGTGGTCACGTGAACAACATTTCTGTGTGGAGCGTATTGACAAAATGTGCTCCACAACAAATTGTGGTATCATAGTAAGGTTTGAGCAAGAGAGCCGACGAGCAGCAACGAATCCAAACACAGTTATAGATGAGATGAAGTATTTTGGAAACTTGC
Source organism: Lygodium microphyllum (assembly GCF_053477565.2). Lineage (NCBI taxonomy): Eukaryota > Viridiplantae > Streptophyta > Polypodiopsida > Schizaeales > Lygodiaceae > Lygodium > Lygodium microphyllum. The sequence continues at coordinate 76,082,471 of NC_141136.1, read as the reverse complement.
AAAGTATTGTCATGGTGGATTACCGTAGCTTCTCCATGATCCTATTCGATGTGCAGTGGTTCAAAGTGGTACTTGAAGGAGTTGGAACAACAATTGGATGAGATCCATCTGGATTTCTCGAAATAGATTCTAAAAAAAATGGACGGATTTGCGTGAAACATTTGTGTTGCCGGCCCATTGTGAACAGGTGCATGAACTCATGTATTTTTAAATTGTATTACGAGATGGTACATGTCACAATAGTTAAATCTGTCTTGTACGTGATTTTGAATAGGTAATTTTCTATCCAAACCCCCAAAAACCTCCATGCTGGTACGTTATACCTTCAGCGCCCCGAAGTGCAAGAGTATATGATCAAAGCAATGTTCTGATCAGCATAGTTGAGGACAGTATGCAAATATAGGGGTTGATATTGCAAGGGGTGGAGGCCACCAAAAGCTTAGAGCATATAGAGGAGCCAGCATCGGGTAATAATGATGGAAATACAGGAGTCCAAGAATTCTTTGAGAATGAGGTGGACTCATCCTTTTATGATGACATGTCTATCGATCTTCCAGTGTACACGGAGTTGTATCAGGAGATTGACATGGGACTATAGGGTACTTCATACTTGGAGCATCCACCTACTCAATTTGTTGACGAATCACTTATAAGGATACATAAGATATGCAATTTAAGTAAGATTATTTTTTTAAGATTTATATTATCGTTCTTTGTATGATTTATATTGATTATGCTTACATCAAATTTTATCTGTGCAGGTGACCTTTGTGGGTATTTAGATCATTACGATGAGTCGAGGGATAAGCGACGAGGAGCTACAGGAGATCTTCACGCGTATGTCTCGAGATCAGATGGTGAGATTCAGAGATATGGCGGACCAAGAGCTGTCTGGAACTCCATTAGGCCGTTCTATTGGATCTACTTTGGCATGCTCTAAAGCTTTAGTTTCCATACAAGGTTGACGCTCCAGACTTGGGCCAAACGAAGGGAGTGGTTTAGGGGGATGCTACGGAGATCTGGATGCAGTGAGCCCACACTCGGCTCGGGATGCAGGTGTTACTCCTCACTCTCATAGCGGTTCGAGAGAGCGTGGCTTAGGTGGTTGTTGTGGAGGTACCGACGCAGTGTCTATGTCTCGTTGTTCTACTGGAGTTGTGTCACCTTTGGGATTTGTCACACCTGTGGAAACGTCTACTCCAATCACTCCGGCTTTTACTTAGCCGTCTATAGGTGGCACCCCTATGGGTGCTACTCCGAGAGATACTACTCCCGTAGGTACACTAGATGTACAGGGGTCTCCTAGATATGCCTAGAAGCATGGTCACACGTGGGAGAGGACCCATCTTAGGCATACCCTAGAGAGGTATGCCTACCTTGTAGATGATAGGACAGGAGCCATCATCACAAATGATGAGGGGAGGAGGGTGATGGCTTGTATGAGAGAATTGTGCCAACAAGTTTTTTGGCACAATGTCTTGGATCATTGGAAGAACATATCGGAGGGGAGCAAGGACTACATAGTAGCATCCTTACATGAGGAGTTTCCGGTACCAACCGCAGCAGATAGGTTTTCTATGGGCTAGATGATGGAGTGCATGAGTGCATACATATCACACAGACAATTTGACACACATAATGCACTCAAGAGTGGGGCTTCAAAGCCCGAGTGGCTAGACGTGTACGAGTGGCGCTGACTAACTTTGTAAGTTTTTCTTTTGTTCTTCTTGCTTATTTTTTTACAATATCCTTGGTACTAACAATCGTGTTTCTAATAGTTGTATTTTGTTTTCTTTGCAGTACTCCATTATAAACCGCGATCCCACCGGTCTTGAGACTCGATATGCAGAGAGGCACGATCTCACTGCATTGATTGACCGATTGTATGGACACGGCAACCCTGTAACTCACTCATCTTTCTTGTCCGTAGTTACTAAGTTTAATTAAAATGCATTATTGTATGTGAACTGATGTGTAGTTGTTTCTTTTTTTGCAAAATCCGTTCGATGCTCCTTCACGGTGGGATGAGGTTTTGAATGAGAGGATCTATAGCTTGCCCTTGGATCCCTAGAGCTCACATACTCTTATTTTTTTGTCATGTGATATGTGTAGACATTTTCTATGTAGTAGTATTATCTTGTCATGATTATACCAGTCGCTTTCATTATGCAATCATGTATTTATTTCATGTATAAGTGTTATGATTTAAGTACACTTTATCTTTATTTACACAAGCATTGCACACATTACTAAAACTATTTTGTATGGCCCAAATAAAGCACATAGTGCTATATGTGGCAGGGCAGCTTACCGTCGCTATTAGCGTCATAAATTTACTACACGCGTCGCTTTTAGCGTCGCAAAATGTGTCATAAAGCGTTGTTATCAACGTCACTATTTGCATCAATATCAGCGTCAGAAATACCAATGCAAATAGCGACGCTGTGATAACGACGCTAATACCGACTATTCTATGGTATCACCAATAACGATGTGTTTTGTGACAACAGCAAAAATTTATTTATAAATATTTTTGTTGCTTTTAATGTCAGTATAAGGCCTATATCTTGTAGTGTTCATGAATTCCAACTAATACGTATATTCTTCGTTGCAAGAATCTAGCATTAAGACGGACCTTGTGCTACTAGATCCCTTATTTCCAAATAGGCCATTTCCTAAATGCTATGCATGGAAAAAAATCATAATTTGTATTATTTCAGCCCTCAAACTATTGCATAAAATCCTCCTCCCCTCATTGTTTAAGTTTTGCTTCGTTACATAGGTGTAAAGAGGTTGTTTTGTCATGGTTTAATGCATTAAAAAACAATAAATCATGCATTGTGACAAAAAGATAGGGAAAACTGAAACCAAACCTCATGCTTTGCCACTACCATACATTCACAACCATTTATTATATTTTTTCGTATTTTTCTAAGGCATATTCCTATTTTCTCTTATTTTTCCCATTTTTCTCTATTTTTCCTATATTTTTAGAGATGTGGCTCTTGATTCTTAGAACAGCAAAAATATAGATTTTATTGGCATTTTATCCCATGTGTATTGGTTTATCCCACCCAAAAATACCAAAATCCCATTTTTCTCATAAAAACCATGTTTTATGGGTTTCTAAAAATAATTTACAGCATTTTGACTTTATGTTTTCTACTTTTTTCACTATGAGAGCCTAGAACAAATAGTAAAAAACATGTCTACCAATTTTCACTCCATAAGAACAACATTGGCTCAATCAAATATTTAAAAAAAATAATTTTCCTTTGTAAAATAGAGTTACTGTTTTTTTTCCTTCTTTGTGGGTTTTAAAATCTGATGGAAGACTACAAATTAGCCCTCATTCAAGGCTTAGCCGACCTCTGAATAGCCAACTCTAGCCCTCCAACGATTCGGGAGTGATCTGGTACCATGCTGAACAAGCGTTCACCACCCGATTCTCTTCTTGATTCTTTCCACATGAATTGCCTCTTGAAAGAGAGAGAGGGAGGAGAGAGAAATACTGGTTTCTGTTCTTCATTTTTAGGCAGCCATCTCACATACGAAGACTAGCCATTGGAAGCATACGAAGCAAGCATCAGACTGTGACTATCAAAAAATTTATGAAAATTCCCCAACCGCCACTCGGTTGGTCTATAAAGCACTTTTGGGGCATTGCCACTTAAAATCGTACTGATTGTAGCTGCCACCTTTGACGAAGTCTATTTTTTCCATAAAATTCAAAAATTTTGGCTATTTTTAAGCACTTCTCGGTGTCAAAAATCATCTGTCAAATTTCTCTATTTAATGGTCTAGAATTCTTCAAATCTAATTTGCGAGAAGTCGGGAAGATTGAAAATAAAGTCAGAATATCAGATCCTCTTCCCCTTAGAGCAATTGAGATGTTCTCATCTCGAATGAAATACTCTATAAGGGTTTTGATTCTTAAAGTCTTCTCCCACGTGTCAATTATCTTTTCTGGTTGAAGTTCGAGGACTCCTTGACTTGGCACCACAATTTGTTGGTAATTAAGTACATGGTCTAGGTTAGGAACATAAGCTTTCAATAGACTGACATGATATACATTATGTACTTTCAAGTTATTAGGGAGTTGCAACTTGTAGGCATTTAGTCCTAGACACTTTAACACCTTATATGGCCCACAATACCTTGGACTTAGCTTCTTGAATTCCCCCAAAGATAAGGAACTTTTCTTTGGACAAACTTGTATGAAAACCATGTCACCTTCTTTTAAAATACATTCTTGCCTTTCATGATCAACCTATGCTTTTTGTTGATCCGTGTTTGGTAGCTTGAATATATTGCCTTATAGTCTTCTTGCTGATTCATTTCTTCTAGCATTTTCCTCGAGGCTTCTACCCGTCAGGTAGGATCAAAAAAATTTAATGGTGTAAGACAATCTTGCCTATATAGTGCCTGAAAATGAGTCATTTGAATACTTTGATGCTATGAGCAATGTAGGAAAATTCAACTAAGCGTAGGTATTGGATCCACTGCTTGGGCTCCCTATTACAATAAGCTCTCAGTATGTCTTCAATAACTTGGTGTACCTGCTCTATTTGACCATCAATTTGGGGATTGTAAGCAGTACTGAAGTAAAGCTAGGTTCCTAGATCTTTGAACAAACTCTTCCAAAAGTTTAATGTGAAGAGAGAATTGCGATCACTGATGATTCTCTAGGGTATTCCATATAACGTGAAAATTTTATTAATGAAAAGTTTGAAAATATTGGAAGCCTTGTAATTGGTTTTTACAAGAATAAGGTGTGTAACTTTTGTTAACATATCAATAACTACCATTATGGAGTTATATCTTCCTTGTATTGGCGGTTATCCAACTATGAAGTCCATGCTAATATACTGCCATTTCATTTGAGGAATGTCAAGTGGCTGGAGCTTTCTTGGCAACTTTACGCATTTGGCCTTAATTCATTGGCACTTTAGGCATTCGGTGACATACTTGAGTACATCACCCTTGAGTCTTTCCCAATAGAAGCTTCTTTTGAATATATTAAGAGTCTTAGCATAACCAAGATGACCCAAAAATGGAGAATCAAGAGCTTCCCAGAGTATTTTCTTTTTGATTTCATGACTTGTAGGAATACATAGTCTTATCCTAAAATAAGCAAGCTCCTCGTTTATGAAAAAATCTTGATACTTAGTCTGGATTTGAATCCTTGATAGAAAATTCTCTTAACAATCTCTGATAGCTTAGATCCTTCACTGCCTCTTCTTTAGCCATTTCTATGAGAGGGTTACTAGGCATGGAAATCATTGTACCAAGAGTTCAAGCCCTAGAAGGTTCCTCTAGGATTAGAGCATTGAGAAATGATTTACGGCTTAGCGAATGCGCAATGACATTCTCCTTTCCTGGTATATATTAGCAAATAATTTGAAGTCATAACTGACACAAGCTCTCTTGCTTTGGGTTGTGTGCTTATGCAAGGACATCCAGTAGCCTATGCTTCAAGAAAATTAAAGATCCATAAAAGAAATTATGCCACATGAGCTAGAATTACTTGCTATAATTCATGCCTTTAAATTATGGAGACATTACCTTCTTGGTAATAGGTTTTCTCTAGTCACTTATCATAAAAGCCTAAAGTGGATTTTTACTCAACTAGATCTGATGCCAAGAGGCATATTCCACGGTGGATTCCGTGAGGTTTTACGATGGATTCCGTAAACTTAGATGACCGGGGCTCATACACAAAGTGGATTCTTTGTGCAAGAAGTTGATGGGGACGCCTGTCCTTTTCGGGCGTTTCATTAATTTAGTGTGTACATGGGTGATTCCATAGCGGGTGATTCCGCAAAATACATATTAAATTAATAACCGTTTATGAGTTTAGAGTGCGCACTCGTAATAAATTAAGGTTAGGATTTATTTCTAACCAGTTGATTTATTTATATAGCTGAAGACTGCTAGGTATTCACTTTTGTCGGTTTAATTGTATTATTTTACTAACGATTGTGAATGCTTCAGTTGATGTGTAGAGATAGCAGCAGTGGCGGAGGAAAGCATTGGAGTCTAGCGAGTATTCGACCTTTGGATTATATTTTGATAGGCGCCACGCCTATATTTTGTTACTATTGAGGCATTGATTATTGATTATTATTTTGTATGCGCCTATGCGCACGGATATGTTATTTCTATTTGGACATTGAGATTGGGCGTGCCAGACTCTATGGGCACTGTCCATTAGCTTTATTTCCTATTTTTGTAGAAAGCAAACTCAGAAGCTAAAAGCTTGTCATATTTTTGTAAATTGGGCTATTATTGAGCATGAAGATGGAAATATACATAAAATACATGCTTTGTGAAGTGCTCACACAAGGCATGGGGGGAGATTGAACCCAATTGGTCTCTTGCTTCTTGTCGTTCATGCTTTTACATTGTTTTTTGTGCAAAAAGGTAGAGTTCATTGTTCTTGGGGACCTTCCGGGATTCACTACGTGAGCATACTGCGACCGATCTGCGCACCAGTGGTATCAGAGCGGAGCTGAGATCAAGAGCTTCCAATCGCTACCCATCTCAGGCGAAGGCGGAGCTCTAGGAACGATCAGGCTCTACAGTCAATCTCTTTCCGAACCGTCGATACAGGCAGACTTCTGGCGATCAAGAACCCCTGTTTCTACTCTCAGATCGTGAAGGACCAGGCTGTACAAGCGGAGGACCACGCATTCATCTCCTTCATCAAGTCTTCAAAAACCAGTGAGCAAACTCATAAACCAACTTTTTCAAAGCTTAATTGTTAAGCTTATAAGCTTTAAAAGAAGCTTGAAGCTTCAAATTTCTCATCGTGGTACAAGAGGTCTCCGCGTTTTTCGCGACGTCAAAAAACGCACCCCCCCACGATTGCGCCGTTTACTGATTGCAAAAGCCCCCCCTTATTAAGCTTAATCTATTAAGCTTAATTCATTAAGCTTAATCAAGTTCCATAAGGCAGGCAAATCACCAAACTCCGGGTCCTGCGCACCAAAAATCAAGTCCTGCAAGTCGACTGGAATCAAGTTCTGCAAGTTCATCAAGTCAGCCTAAGTTCTGCAAGTCTGCAACTCTGCAAGTCGGCTAAGTCTGCAACTCTGCAAGTCAGATTAGTCAACTGGAGTCAGAACTGACTAGTGCTCAAAACTCCTAGAAGGGTTGTTCTTGCGCAGAAACTCTGAACTGGAAAGTTGTTCGTGGCAAAGTATTCTACCTATCTACAGGTTCGCTGAAGTATTTTCAGCAAACAAAGAAAGAAATATTGCAGATTTTCTGAAAATTGAGAAAGAAATACCCAAAAACACATAGCCTTGTAACCCCGAATTTGAGCTACGCTCATCCCGCTAACCTGATTTTGAGTGAGAAAGGTCTATTGAGTTTTACAGGATGACGACCCCACATATGGATGATCCTATGGCTGAAGACGACCTACCTGAGCCTACCATGGAACAAAAGCTGGATCTAATTATGCTGCAATTGGAAGAAGAACGAAGGGCTAGGCAAGCATTGCAAGCGCAATTGACAAAATTACAAAGAGCGTCCACCGACAAATTAGAAGAACCTCAAGCTGAAGATTTGATTCGACGTACCATCGATGCCACTCTTGAAGCACAAACCATTCGCAAGGAATCAAAGATAAGTAAACGAAGTTTCAAATTTCGCACTTTCAATGGCATACGAGAAGGAAAGACTGTTTTATCATTCATTAGCCAGTTTGATGACTATTTCCATGAGGAAACCTATCCAGAAAAAGATAAAATCAAGTGTGTTATTAGTCATTTGGTAGACAGAGCATCACTTTGGTGGACTGTAGTACGCAAGAGCATAGAATGTCCTACTACTTGGGAAGATTTCAAGAAGAAGTTCATGCAGAATTTCCTTCCACCGCAATTTCATGAGAAGGCTATCAAGCAATGGGATCTACTTCAACAACGGGATCGTGAGCCTATACCTCAGTATACAGAGCGTTTTTGAAATGCACTCCTACAGCTACGCATGCTTGAAGACATACCAGAGACGACACATAAGCGGAAGTATATGTCTGGACTTCTTGGACATTACTACGCTGAAGTGAACATGTTCAAGCCTGCTACCCTTGAAGAGTCCATCTCACTAGCTCACGACACTGAAGATAAGTTACGCGGTAGAGACAGACGACCACAGCAATTCCAAGCCAACGATAATTATGGATCTAAACAATTCAATTCCAATTTTAGAAGGTTTAATCCAGGTCGTTTCTCTTCACCATCTTTTCTCAAGAATTGGGCTAAACCACCTGCATTACCATCCAATGTCAATCCAAATCCTAAGCCTATTCCACAAGCAAATCCAAATGTACCCAAACTTCCAGCCATTGCAAATAATGTAACCAAAGCCAAGCCAATAGTATGCTATAAGTGTCACCAGCATGGGCATCTCGCAGCAAATTGTCATTCAAAGAAGCCACCAGCACATATCAACTATCTTGGAGCCATGGACGAAGACGACCATGAGGATATGCCTGATTTCATTGAAGATGAGGATGATACTACTACTACTTCCGACACTTTACTAGGTATGCCTACTCCACATTCATTATTGACTATGAAATGTTTGGTGCATGGAAAGGAAAGGACTATCTTGCATGATGACGGTAGTACTCATGACTTTATTTCAGCAAAATTGGTAAAGGAATTGAAATTACAGACTGTACCTACGCATTATCGCATAAAAGCTACATTTTTAGGCACTAGGTATAATGGCACACAAGAAGTACAAGATTTAGAGATTCAAATTGGTTCATACATTGGAAGAAGAAATTTCTTAGTTGTTCCATTACAGTCGAGTGACATTATTTTAGGAATGCCTTGGCGACACCAGCATAACCCAAATATAGATTATTCCACACACACAATGAATATTAATTTTCAAGGAAAATCTATTACATTATATGGTATGCATGCAACTAATATTTTTCCACTGCTTTCGCATACTCAAGCAAAATGTGCATTACGCAAGAGTACTAAATCATATCTCATTTGGGTGAATGAATTGCACGCAAAGGAAAATCATATGCACCCTAAGCATAAGGAATTTCTTGCATATTTTAAGGACTGTTTTGCAGAAGACCTACCACCAGGTTTACCTCCTTCACGTCCAGAAGACCATAAGATTGATTTGATCCCTGGCACACAACCACCTTGCAAAGCACCATATAGGCACAATCAGATTGAGCAAAAAGAAATCCAGAGTCAAGTTGAAGAATTACTAAATAGAGGTTTAATTTGACCTAGCAGTTCTCCATTCGGTGCACCTGTACTTTTAGTCAAGAAAAATAATAATATCTATCGTATATGTATTGACTACCGAGCTTTAAATAAGATCACTGTAAAGAATAGGTATCCTATACCTAGAGTTGATGACCTTATGGACAAACTGCAAGGATCTTCTATATTTAGTAAAATTGACCTTAAGTCTGGATATCATCAGGTGAGGCTAGATAAATCTGACATATTTAAGACTGCATTCAGAACACAGTTTGGCCATTACGAATTCTTAGTCATGCCATTCGGATTGACTAATGCACCTGCTACTTTCAGTAGAATGATGAATCGTATCTTTTTGAAATATCAGTACTGTGTGATTGTTTTCTTTGATGATATTTTGGTGTTTAGTCAAAATGAGAAAGAGCATTATGAGCATTTATCATTAGTTTTTCAATTACTGAAAGAAAATCAATTGTTTGCAAATCCTGAAAAGAGTGAATTCTTTAAGACAGAAATAGAATATTTAGGTCATATTGTATCATCTGAAGGAATTAAAGTTGATCCTAAGAAAATTGATGCAATATTGCATTGGCCTGTTCCTAAAAATGTGCATGAGTTACGCTCATTCCTTGGTCTTGCTAGTTTCTATAGGAAGTTTGTACGTAATTTTTCATTACTTGCTTTACCATTAACCAAACTTCTCAAGAAAGGAATTGTTTATCAATGGACTGAAACTCAGCAGAAATCCTTTGACTTACTGAAACGTACTAATGCTAGCGGATCAGGAATAGGAGCCGTACTAATGCAAGACAATCATCCAATAGCATATTCTAGTTCTAAGCTGAAACCCTCTGAGCTGAAATATTCCACATATGACAAAGAACTATTAGCAGTTGTACAAGCATTAAGACAGTGGAAACACTACTTAATGGGTTTAGAATTCATGATAAAGACCGACCAACAAAGCATTAGGCATTTACTTAGCCAACCCCAAATTTCTGACCGTCATATCAAATGGGCTTCCTTCATTCAAAGTTTTCAT